>NW_007250959.1:33594-114408 GCF_000164805.1 Carlito syrichta | reverse complement strand
GGGTGAGCCTGAGGCTGTTGAGGCTGCCTGTAAGGGGGGGGCTCATCTGTAGGGTTGAAATCTGAGAGATGGAGGAGGGGGTAGCAGAACTGGGACTTACAGTGTCTGCAGTGGGGGGAGGGTAGTTTTGGAGAGGAGGCTGAAGTGTGTGTAAAACAAGGGGAGAAGGAGAAGTTGTAGAGGAGGCAGTAGATGTTAGCATGAGTTGAGAGTGGAAGTTAGAGGGGTTACAATTGAGACACAGGCAAGGATGTTCACAGAGGAGAGAAAAGGACTGAATATAGAGGATCTCTACCCACCGTTTTGAATGCTCACAGGAATTATATAAGTCCCGAATAATATCAGGATTGAGAGACCCCTGAGGAGGCCACTGATTTTGGTTGTCTAAGGGGTATATTGGCCAGTCTTGCATGCAGAAATGAATTAGGCATTTGGGTTTAAAATCAGGGGACAGAGAAAGGATAGTGAGATTGCTTAAGAGGCACTTAAGAGGGGAATTGGCCAGAAGGGATGATGAGCCTCCCATGGTGAGATAGGTAGACTAAACAGGCCATCTCCTGAAGAGTCGGCTGTCCGAGAAGTGTGGCTGTGGCAAAGCCTGTCATCACAGGGGTTTGGCACAACCAGGGTCCTCATGGAGAACTGAGGGGGTCAAGGCACCTAGCATGAGGATTTTTGAAACAGACCAAAAACGCTTGAGTGGGTAGTGGGTGGGAGTGTTTTCATGATTCCTGCCAGTCAAATAGGGCTTACTGTGGGGCAACAAACATGGAGCCTCCGAGACTACCTGTTACCCGACAGATACGCTGTGGGCCAGCAGACATGGGACCCCTGGGGTCTGCTGCAGCCCGACAGCTGTGACATTCCTTGGGGGGGGAGGGAGTTGGGTGAGATCCGCTATGGGCTAGCAGATGTGGGACCCTTGGGGTCCACTGCTGCCCAGCGGCCATGGGAAGGTGTGAGAGAGATAAGGAGGAGGAAAGAACCTTTAGCTGTGGCTTGGTGAGAGAAAGGGAGAAAAGGAAGCCTTCAGGGTCCACTGTGGCTGTGAAGGCCGAGGCGGGGTGCATTCCCCCTTGCCCTGGGGCCAGAGGGGCTGCCAGAAGATCAACGACCAGTTCCCCCCAGTGATCCCAGGAAAGTTTCAGGTTTCCGTGTCAGGGGAACTCACCTATCCAATGGTCGCTGGTGGATGCAGGTCATGCATTCAAAATGGTGGCGAAGGTTCGGAAGGGCTGGAGTGGCCAATGGTGCTGGGTCGGGGATCCTGCCTACAGGGATAGACTCGAACAAAGGCGAGGGAGCACCCGATCTGAGTCACGGCACCAATGAAATAAGTTCTGCACCAGTAATGACTCCACACCCAGCCAGGACCAAGAGATTTATTAAAAGGGGCTGTTACAGAGGGGATCTGTAATGGGAAAAAAGAAAAAGAGAGAGAGAAAAGAGAGAGTAAGAGGGAGAGAGGAAGTGGAAGAGAGCTGCAGAGAGGGAGAGAGCGACAGAGAGAGAGAGAAAGAGAGATTGAGAGAGAGAGTTGTGGGGAGAGGGCTGTATTTATCAGCTTAACAGAGGCCGGGAGGGGCCATGCTATGCTCCTATTGGAGGAGCTGCATGGGAGCAGGGTGGGGCCAATGCTGTGTTATGGTCCTATTGGACGCATAACAAAGCTGGCTACTGATTGGAGGCTTGCAAGTTTGAAATTTGCGAGTGGGAAGGTTTGAAATTCACGCACGCGAGGAATTGTGCTCGCAGAAGCTGGGACTGAGGGCCTTTGTTGTCTGGTGTGTCAGTGCCATTTTGGGAGCCGCCCCTCTGGTCACTTCCTGCACCCTTCACTGGTATCTGCTCCTTCTTGTATACATTATAAAATTCAGCAGAGCAGCCAATAGGTCAGGGGTTTATATTAATGGGGAGATTTCTTATGACTAGATCAATTTCATGAATTCTTATTGGTTTGTTTACAGTTTCAGTTTGTTGTTGTTTCAACCTTGAGAGGTTGAGTGATGTCATAAAGTGCTCCATTTCCTTTAGGTTTTCTAGTTTATTTGCATACAGGGTTTTGCAATAGTCTTTGATAAGCTTTTGAATTTTTTCATGTTGTGACTTCAACTTTTGTATTTCTAATTGTGTTTACCTTGGCGTTCTGTCTCTTATATTTAGTCAATTTGACCAGGTTTTCTAACAGTCTTATTTATCCTTTCAAAGAACCAGCTTTTTGTCTTCTTGGTTTTTTTCTATGATATTTTTGTTTTCTATTTCCTGCAGCTTTGGCTTTATCTTGGCAATTTGAATTCTTTTACTGAAGTTAGGATTTAGGTGATCTTGCCTTTCTGGGTTCTTTATGTATGACATTAGGATGACTACTTGTGATCTTTCTATTTTCTTGATGCATGCAAACAAATGTTGTAAGTATTCCTCTTAACACCAATTTCATGGCATCCCGGAGATTCTAATATGATGTACCTTTGTTTCTGCTTGTATCCAGGAATCATTTTATTTCTGTCATGATTTCCATGTTGACCCAGAAGTCACTCAAGATTTCTGTCCAAATCTTTGTGGGTTTTGGGGAGGTTTGTTGATAGCAATTTTTATTTTGCTGTGATCTGAGAAGATTCATGGTATTATTTTGATCTTTTGAAATTTGCTTATGCTTAATTTATTTCTGAAAATGTGATCAATTTTGGAATGTGTTCCATGTGCTGATGAGTAGAAAGTGTATTCTGTAGCTGCTGGGTGAAGTGCCCTGTAGATGTCTATTAAATTCATTTGATTGGGCCTTGAGTTGAGGTTCTGGAAATTCTTGTTGATTTTTTTGCCTTGATGATCTATGTAAAGCTTTTAGTGGGTTAATTAGATCTCCAGCTATGATTGTAGGAGGGTCAATGTTCTCTTTTAGTTTGCTTAGCAGCTGTCTTATAAAACCTGGTGCTCCTGTGTTGGGTGCATTTATGTTTATGATAGATATGTTTTGCTGTAGAAGTAACCTTTTTATCATGTAGTGTCCTTCTGTATCCTTTTAAACTTTTGATGGCTTGAAGATTGATTTGCTTAATATTAGAATAGCTACTACTGCTTTGCTCTGTTTTTCATTTGCCTGAAAGATCCTTTTCTAACCTCCAACCTTGAGTCTGTGGGTGTCTTGTGGTGAGATGAGTTTTCTAGATGCAGCATATTGTTGGATCATTTTATTAAAAATCCAGTTTGTCATTCTGTCTCTTCAGCAGCACATTTAGTTCATTCATGTTCAAGTTGATTATTGATATGTAAGTTTATCCCTGTCATAGGGCTCTTAGGAAACTCTTTATTTTCTCTTAACTTTTGCATATATACAGATGTATGTGCGTGTGTGTGTGTGTTTATTTTTGTGGGTGCTCTGTATGATCTGTTAGTTCTATGTTTGCCTTACTTTTGTGATGTGCATGGTAATTTTGTGTGTGTGTGTGTGTGTGTGTGTGTGTGTGTGTGTGTGTGTGTGTGTGTGTTCTACATCTTTTTTATGTGTCTTCTGAAGGGCTGGTCTTTGGCAGCATATTCTCTTGGAATTGCATATCTGGGAAGGATTTTAATTCTCTACAACTGAAGAAGCTTTGCTTTACTGGGTGGGAAACTATTGGTTGAAATTGCTTATCTTTAAGAACATTAATAATTTGACTCCAACTCTTCAGGCTTGCAGTCTTTCTGAAGATAAGTCTGGAGTGATTCCGATTGGTTTTTCCAGGTAGGTAGTCTGACCTTTCTTTCATTCTGCTTTTAGCATTTTTCCATTTGCTCTTATTTTTTGGAGACAGATTACTATATGTCTTGGTGATGGTCTTTCTCAAATAATAGCTCACAGAGTCTCTCTAAATCTCTTGCACTTGGATAATCATCTTTCTAGCACAATGGGGGAAGTTCTCTTGAATGAACTCCTGAAGTATTTGTTCCATGGTGTTCTTATTTTCTGTTTCTGCTTTGGGGATACCAATCAAGCATAGGTTTGGTTTTTAAAAAGTCACATAGCCCTCAGAGGTTTTGTTCCTTCTTTTTGAGTTTTCCCCCTCCCCTCTATGTTTTCAACAGACTGTGTCAATTTCATATTTTGGTCACTGAGGTCCGAGATTCTGTTCACAATACTCGTTACTTTGTTATTAATTTCAAGAATGGAGCTCTTTTTTCCCATTATTTCATAGTAGAATTTTTTGAAGTTGACTAACTCTGTTTTACTTCCTGTAAGATTTCTTTGAGTTTTGATTCAATGTTTTTCTTAGCTCTTGTTCATTTGTCCCATCCATTCTGTTATTTCTGTGGCTGCTAAATGGGTAAGTTGCTTTGGAGGGTTTCTATTGTTTGTTCTAAATGATTGCTGTTTTGTGTGCTGTCTCATTAAAATTCTGAGTTGCTTGTGGTTTATCATTGATCCTGCCTCATTTTACTCAGTGAGAGAGGGAAGAGCTCTGCCCTGTGACAGGTTCTTGTAACTAAAGGTTTTCTCTCTAGCTGCTAACCTAATTGGCCATTTTCAGCCCCCTGCTGCATGTGGTTTATGGCTGATGGGAAGGGAGTCATCCATTCCAGTGTGTCCCAGAAGTGCTCACCCCACTCCCTTGGCCAGCATGATCTCAACTCATATACATGCCAAGTTCATGGTGGGAAAATGGAGTGTATAGATTCCCACTCCTGCCTTTTTGGTCTTTGTGTGCTCAAGGAAACCTCTGCTGGGTGTGGTAAGTTTTACCCTTTTGATGATTTTCAGGGTGCCTCCTTTAATAGGTGGTTAAATACTTATTCTCTGCCCTGCTTTCCAAGAGCGATGTTTTTCTGTTGCTCCACCAGGTCCCAGTTGTGGATGTGTCAATCAGATTCACCCAGGAGGTGGGCCTTTCTTGGCAGGATCTGCTCTCCATTCCACCTGTGTGTCTTGCATTCACCACTGCATCTGACAAAGTTTTCTCCAATGTGGAACTGAAGTTCTGTGCACTATTGGGAGGATGTGAACTGATCCAAAGCAACTTATAATTACTCATCCCTGTGCTTTTCTGTCCAGATCTTCCTTTTATGTGCATGCCTGGTGCAGGGTGGGGACAAGGCACTTGGAATTCGTTGCCTGACATGGCTTTCTGGACTCTATGTTTACAGAGAGACTTTTGCTAGATATGTGATGTTTAACCTGTCTAAAAGTGCTCTCAGTATCTTCATCTAATGGTAGTCGAGCCCCTATTCTCTGTCATTCTAGGAGAGAATGGTACTGATCTGCTGTTCCATGGTAGTGATTTTGGCTACTCTCCAAACTATTTTTTCCAAGATAGTTGTCACCTGGTGCTTTGGCCTTTTTATACCTGAATAATACTAAATCTAACACTTTAAAGCCATGAGAAATTGGAACCCTCATATACATTTGATGAGAATGCAAAAAAGGTGCAGCCATGATGGAATACAGTATGGGGTATCCTCAGAAAATTAAGAATACAATTGTCATATGATCAAGCAATCTCAATTTGGGGTATTTATTCAAAAAATGCCACATCAGGTTCTCACAAGCATATTAAAACTCCCATGTTAATTGAGGCACTATTTACAATAGCCAACATGTAGAAACAATGCAATGGTCATTTTCAGATAAATGGATGGGGGAAAATTTGGTATTATACACAATAAAATACTATTCACACTTTAAATTAAAGAATATCCTGTCATTTGTGACAACATGAATGAACCTGGAGGTCATGATGCTAGATGAAATGAACCAGGCACATAGAAATAACTCTCACATGATTTTATATGTAGAATCTATAAAAGTTGAACTTATAGAAGTAGACACTAGAACAGTAGTTACCAGAAGTGTGTATATGGGGGGAGGAGATTGGCAAAAGATAACAAAATTTCTGTTAGATAGGAAAAATAAGTTGAATAGATCTATTGTAGAATATAGACACCTTGGTTAATAATAATATATTCTGTTCTTGAAAATCACTACAATAATAGATTTGGTGCTTTTAGCCAGGTGTCATGATTCATGCCTGTAATCCCAGCATTTGGTAGGTGGAGGAGAGAGGATTACCTGAGCCTATGGGTTCGAGAATAACCTGTGCAATTTGGCAAGACCTCGTCTCTACAATGAATCAAAAAATTAGCTGGGCATGGTGGTGCATGCCTGCAATTCCACCTACATGGAGGCTGTGGCAGAAGGATCACCTGAGTCCAGCAGGTCAAGGCTGTTGTGAGTGTGCCAGAGTGAGATTCTGACTTAAAAGAAATAGATTTGGGGCTCTTATTATAAATAACTGACGAGTATGCTAAATTATACATAATGTTGAATAGTTTTACTTAACCATTCTGCTAACTATTTTAATCCACCACGTGGTACAGGCTAAATATTTATAATTTTTGCTTGCCAATTTAAAAATAATTATTTTTAAATGGGGAAAAAAACCATTTACACCTCAGAAACTGAACTAGTAAAATTACAAATAAAAAATAAAGCAAATAATTCATCAAAATGTATCACTAAGCCTATTTACTGAGCCCTTAATAAAACATAATCTAAATAACTAAGTGCAAAAATATGTAAACTAGTTTACATTGATAGTCAGTCTATATATTTGGCAAAACCATGGAAATGATGCACCCAATTCATTGGAATTTATTTCATACAAAGCCTGAAATTAACTGTTTTATTTTGATCAGCTCTAGACTGAAATCATATTCAATTTTCCATTATTAGCTTAGATCTTTCTTAGGTAGGTTGATAAATCCCTGGTGAAGGCAGTGCATAATAGATTCAGTATTAAATACTGAGTGCTTTTAACATTTGGAATGATTTCTGACTATTCTAAGAAATAAAATACTTTCTTTGCTTAATTGATACAGGTATAATTTTTTTATGGAAGTTGAAAGATCCAAATTTTTATGCATCTGCATAAATACAGTACTTGAATAATATGTGTGCAGCATTAAGAGAAAGATAGATAAGAGGAAAGATAATTATGTTCATTTAATATAAGTCACAGCCCATAAAGTAATGTAAAAATGACACGGTAAAATTCAACTTGGCCCTGAGGGTGTTTGTGTCATTGAAATTCTTTGTGAATAGTTTTCTATATCTTAAATGCCTTTTTATGCTATTTGACTTTTAGCAAGTCACTTAACATCTTCCATGCCTTGGTCTCCTTTACTGTAAAATGTAGATTTTATAATATCTCAGCTATTCAACATCAAGAGTTCCTTCAAAAACAAATGAGTTGGAACTATGTGAAATTGAAGAAATATTTTTAAGGTGTGTGTGTGTGTGCACACGTGCACTTTAAAAAGGGGGAAACTGAGAGTTATGTGCCCATATTCCAGAGTTCAATTTTATTAGTTAATGCAATTCATAAATTCTCCAAACTTCAAGCACAGATATGCTTTATATTTTGTAAGTTATATGCTGTTTATTTAGAGTTTTTAGTAAATGGCAGATTGTCAAAATCAAAAAATGCACAGATTAAGAAATAAGCCTAATAAATAGTTGCTGATAATTGTGGAACTTTCATTTCTAAGAGGAGCTCCAAGGTTAATTTTCAACTATCACAGTAACCCACACATATACATTTCTTATTCTATGATAATATATTTCTGTAGAAAAGCACTTCAAGATTTATTTGGTCTGAAGATCTTTTTTTTACAGGTACAGGATTTCATAATTGAGATGAAACTCCAGATCAAAGTCTTAAAGTCTAAAGCAGTCAATAATATAATTTTTTTATTCTTAACTCAACAATGAAGGTGATAAATTCTAAGTTATGTAAGTGATATTTGACAAGCAATTTTTTCTATATAACTACATTTATTTTACCATTGGAAGTACATTATAACGACTGCCTAATTTACCCTGCATATTGCTGAATAGGTGAATGTCAAACAGTCTGAAAAAAGAAAAAGTGCTATTCATCTATCATTTTGAAGGTCAGCATATCAAGATCTGGGTCAAATACCACACCTTTCAAAACGTCTAGCCAGAAAGCACTAGCTCACATTGCACTGTCATCTAATTATCATATTGTTTGGTATTGTGCTATATACCTATATTTTGGGTTTTTTAATCAGACTGTGACTTGATAATAAGAATGAACACATCTTATAATTATTTGATATTTTCTACTTCACCCAGCACCAGGTTAAGGAGATAATAGAAAATCAGTAATTGTTTTCTTGTTATGGTGAAAACACACAACATACAATTTACTTCATTAGAAATTACTTAAGTGTGTACTGATGTATTATTAACTATATGTGTAGTTATGGAGAAGCAGAGCTCTATAACTTTTTCATTTTACATGACTAAAACTCTGCATCAATTGCACATCAAAACCTCATTTTTTCTCCTCCTATTTCTTAGCAATCATAATTCTACTTTAATAATTTTTTGATATACAAAGTAATTTATTACTAAAAGACCTGCAAAGTTTTTAACAAGTCTAAGAGGTTATGGGTCTATGATTAGTTGATATTCTCCAAAACTCTGTCAAAGTAGATTACATACCCCAGACAAACAATTCTCTCTCCAGCTTTGTCTCAGATCTTCTGAGAGTATTTTTGCCTTCCTTGCTGCTATGTACACCTTGCCTGCTCTTACATTTTCTATCTTCCATTGACAAAAGTATAAAATGTGGTATTTTCTGTTTTTCATAGTCAGTACTAGAGATGATAAACTTGAATATGGAATTTATTGAATAATTGATAGACATAAAAAACATATATCTTACCTCTATCCCCCATTCTCCATTCTCTCTGCTTTCAAACTCACTCCATTCAGTACTCATTTTTTTCCAGACCAGACTTTTTGTACATCTCCCAAGAGGTCTATGTTTCCAATTTAACCTAATCATTGCCAGCAGAAGGTTCTTCTTAAAGCATTTTTAAAAATCACATCACCAGCCTATTTGAAACAAGACAATATCTCTTCACTACTCACAGAACCAAGTCTGAATTCCTCCCAATAAAATTAAATATAATATATGATTAAGTCTCAACATATTTTCCTTCAAGTATTATTACCTATTATATATTGTATTTCCATCTTACATTTAGTTAAGTCAAATCATTTGCCATCTTGTGACACATTCTCCCCCACTTTACTGAATTTACATTAATTTTTTTTCTGAATTAAAAAAAAATCTCAGCATGTTGAAACTCCACTTATTCTTCTGGATTTAAATTAAACAACAGATTCTCAATTACTGCCAAAGCACTTTAGAAATTATCTTACATTATTACATTCTAATTTGTGTTACACTTATTTATATATATTTTGCATATACTCTGTCATATTTACTTGAGAGCAGATATCATCTTTTCTTTATCTCTATGTATCCCTCTACAAATCGTAGTATATAAAACCACTCAATATTCTCGTTGCTGATGTGTAGAAATGTATCTGTCTTTTGCACACTGATTATGCACCCTGAGACTTTACCAAAGTTGATGATCAGTGTGAAGAAGCTTTTGAGAGACTCCCTAGAGTTTTCAAGATATAGAATCACATCGTCTACAAAAAGTAATAGCTTAACTTCCTCTTTTACTATTTGGATAGCCCTGATTTTGTTCTCTTGTCTGATTGCTCTGGGTAGGACTTCCAGCACTATGTTGAACAGGAGGGGTCAGAGTGGACATCCTTGTCTTGTTTCCACTCTTAGGGGGAATGCTTCCAACTTCTGACCATTGAAAAATGTTGGCTGTGGGTTTATCATGGATGGCTCTTACTGTTTTGAGGAATGTTCCTTTAATGCCTAGGGGCTCAAGGGATTTTATAAAAAAGTGATAATGGATTTTTGTCAAATGACTTTTTGCATCTAATATTATCATATGGTTCTCGGTTTGACATCTGCTGATGTATTGAATTACGTTTATGGTCTTGTTAATGTTGAGCCAGCCCTGCATCCCAGGAGTGAAGCCCACCTTATCATACTTGAGACGTGCTGTTGAATCCAATTTACTAAAATCCTGTTTAGAATGTTTGCATCTATGTTCATCAAGGAGATTGAACTGTAATTATCTTTCCTTGTTGCAACTTTGTCAGGTTTGAATATGAGGATGATGTTGGCTTCATAAAATGAGTTGGGTAGCATTCCATCCTTGGAAATTGACTGGCATACTTTCAGTAAGATTGGTATCAGCTTCTTCTTGTATGTCTTGTAGAATTCAGCTACAAGACAAAAACAAGGTTGTTTTTTTTTTTTTGTGGTGTTGTGTTTGTTTGTTTGTTTGTTTTGGTGAAAGAATTTCTTATAACTGAGTCAATCTCCTGGATTATTATTGGTATGCTTAGAGTTTTAATTTTTTGTTTCAATCTTGGGAGGTTTTATGTCATCAAAAAGTGTTTCATTTCCTTTGGATTTTCAAGTTTATTTGCATGCAGGTTTTTTATTGTAGTCTCTGATAATCTTTTGAATTTTTCAGGGTCTGTTGTGACTTTGCTTTTTGCTTTTCTAACTGTGTTTATCTAATTTCTCTCTCTCTATCTCTCTCTGTTTCTTAGTCAATCTGGCCAAGGGACCATCAATCTTATTTATCCTTTAAAAGAACCAGCTTTGGTCTTATTTAGCCTTTCTACAATATTTTTGTCTTCTATGTCCTGCAATTGTGATTTTACCTTGGTGATTTGGATTCTTCTGCTAAAGTTGGAATTTAGGTAATCTTGACTTTCCAGCTCCACAAAAAAACCGAAATACCATTACATCCATCTAACCAGAAAAGTGAAAGATCTTTACAGTGAGAACTGCAAAATGCTGCTCAAAGAAATCAAGGATGACATCAATAAATGATAAAACGTTTTATGCTACCAGTTCATAATAATCAATATTGTCAAAATATCCATCTGACTCAAGGAATTCTACAGATTCTATGCAATACTCTTCAAATCACCAACATCATCTTTCTTAGATCAAGAGATTGTGATACTGAATGAAATTCATATGGAAACAAAACAGAATACAAATACCCAAAACAATTCTTGGCAAAAGAAACAAAGTGGGAGCTACCCTGCTTCCAGACTTTAAACTTTACTACTAGGCTACAGTAAACAAAACAGTCTGATATTGGGACAAGAATAGGCACATAGACCAAGGTAATCAGACAGAAATTCCAGAAGCAAAAACCCCATCTTTCAATCAACTCATCTTCAACAAAGCCAACAATAACAACCACTGGTGAATGGAGATCATATTTAGTAAATGATGCTGAGAAAACTGTCTGACTACATGTGGCAAAATGAAACTGGACCCCTACCTATTGCCATATACAAAAGATGATTATAAATGGATTAAAGACCTACATGTGAAACTGAAAATTATTAGAATCCTAGAAGAAAACATAGGAAATGCCCTTATGCACATCAAAGTAGACAACAAATTCTTTGCCAAATCCCCAAAAGTGAAAGGCATGAAAGTTAAGATAGACAAGTGGGACCTCATCAAGCTGAAAAGCCTTTGCACGTGCACACACACAAATCATCAAGAGAGTGGGGAGACAACACACAGAATGGGAAAAATATTTACTAATTATGTATCTGACAAAGGCTTAACATCCAGGCTCTACAAGGAACTCAACTGAATTTTTTAAAAAATTAAAAACTGAGCCGGGCTTGGTGGCTCAGCCTGTAATCCTGCGCCTTTGGGAGGCTGAGATGAGTGAATTGCCTGAGCCCGTGGGTTTGAGACCCGCCTGGGCAGCGAGACCTCATCTCTACAATAAATCAAAAAATCAGTCGGGCATGGTAGTGCATGCCTGTAATTCTGGCTACTCAGAAGGCTGAGGCGGAAGGATTGCCGGAGCCCAGCAGGTCGAGGTTGCGGTGGCCGGGAGCGGCCACTGCACTCCAGTCTGGGCGACAGAGTGAGACTCTAACTCAAAAAAAAATTAAAAACTGGGCAAAGAACATGAATAGACAATTTTCAAAAGAAGACATAAAAGCAACTGACAGACACATTAAAAAATGCTCAGCCTCACTAATTATCAGAGAAATGCAAATCAAAACTACAATGAGATAACATCTAGCTCCAGTAAAGATGGCCATCATTAATAAATAAAAAAACTCCACAGATTCTGGTGCAGGTGTGAAGAAAAGGGAGTGCTTCTACTCTGTTGATGGGAGAGCAAACTAGTTCAACCTCTATGGAAAGCAGTGTGGTGATTTATAAAAGAACTGAAAATTGCCTTTTCATACAATCCAACAATCCCTTTCCTTGGAATATACCCAAAGGAACATAAATTTTTCTACCCAAAAGACACCTGCACACACGTTTATTGTCACACTTCACAATAGCAAAAACATGAAACCAACCTTCCTGGCCATCAAAAGTGGACTGGATAAATAAAATGTGGTACATATACATGATGGAGTATTATGCCGCTATAACGAACAAAATCATGGACTTCACAGCAAATTGGATGGAGTAAGAGACTATCATACTTAGTGATCTATCACAGAAAAAACTGAATGCTGCTTGTTCTCACTTATAAGTGGGACCTGAACATTAGTCCATTAGTCACTTTAGCACAAGGGAGGGATTGGCATTTGCTGGAAACTGTCAAAGGAGGGAAGGGATTTGGAGACAAAATAGCACAAAAAGATACCTGGTCTTATACAAGAAGGAGTGAGAACCAGTCGGAGGCTCTAACTTCACCTGCGTGCAACATACTTGTGTAGTCATTTTTTACTTGTACCCCACATCTCTATAATGAAATAAAATATAATTTAAAAAACACTCAGCAAAGGTCTATTAAATTGAATTTAAAGTGAGAATAATAATCTGTTGTGTCAAACAAGCTATCATGAAAATTATAAACAAATTTAATGTGAAAATTAAGACAAATTACAGTAAGAATGACTTCAATAGCAACATTTGTGACTGCATGTTAGAAGTAAGGGGTAGACCATACTTAAATTCATGGCTTAATATAATATGATATTCAAATAATCATAAAAATATATGTTGCAATAAGACATAGCACATATGAAAAATGTGTAGAAGTCAAATTATATATGATATGAAGAATGGAAACTCATATAAACAGCATGTTAAAAACAAAATTAATTCTCAAAACCCAATTACCATAAGGGTGTCTCCTGTGTTTTCTAAGGTTCTTATAGTTTGAGCTTTTATGTTTAGGTCTTTGATTCATTTAGAGTTGATTTTCATATATGGTGATAGGTAGGGGTCCTGCTTCAATCTTCTGCATGTGGTCAGCCAGTTTTCCTAGCACCATTTACTGAATAGGTTCTCTTCTCCCGAGTGGTTATTGATGGTAGCTTGGTCAAGATGAGCTGGTTGAGAGATTGAGGTTTGGCTTCTGGAATCTCCATCCTGTTCCATTGGTCTATATACCTATTCTTGTACCAATACCAGGATGTTTTGACTATTGTAGCCTTATAATAGTTTGAAGTCTGGGAGTGAGATACCATCTACTTTGTTGCTTTTGCTGAGGATTATTTTGGCTATTTATGGTCATTTATGTTTCCGTATGAATTTCTGTATTGTCATTCCAGGTCGGAGAAGAATGATGTTGATAATTTAATGATTTAAATGTAAATAACTAATTTAAATTAATTTAAATTGCATTAAATCTGTAGATTGTCTTTGGTAGGATGGACATCTAAACAATGCTGATTCTTCCAACCTATGAACATGGAATGTTTTTCCATTTGTTTCAGTTTTCTTTGATTTCTTTAAGCAGCGCTTTGTAGTTTTTGTTGTAAAGGTCTTTCACTTCTCTGGTTAGAAAGATGCCAAGGTATTTCTTTTTTTGTGACTACTATGAACAAGATTGAGCTTTTTATTTGGTTCTCTGCTTGCTTATTGTTGGTGTATAAGAATTCCACTGTCTTTTGTGCATTTATTTTGTACCCAGAGACTTTGCCAAAGTCCTTTATCACTGTGAGAATGTTTTTGACACATTCTCTTGGATTTTCAAGGTATAAAACCACATTGACTAACACCCAGGAACTATAAGTAACTCAAACATGCTGAAAAGAATAAAAAAAAACCAGTCCTATTAAAAAGTGGACCAATGATATGAATAGACATGTCTCAAAAGAAGACATATGAGCTGCCAACAGATACATGACAAAATATTTAGCCTCACTAATCATCAGAGAAATGAATGTTAAAACCACACTAAGATACTACCTAACTAGTCAGGATGGCCATCATCAATAGCTCAAAAACCGACAGATTCTGAAGAGGATGCAGAGAAAAGGGAGCACTTTTACACTGTTGGTGGGAGCGTAAAGTAGAACAACCTCTGTGGAAAGCATTGTGGTTATTTCTAAAAGTTCTAAAAATCAACCTTCCATATGGCTCAGCAATCTTTCTCTGGGAATATACCAGGAGGAACTCAAATCATTCTATAGGAAAGATACCCGCACATACATGTTTATTCCGGCATTATTCACGATATCAAAAACATGGAACCAAATGTGCTGCCCATTGAAAGTGGACTGGATAAAAAAAAAGTGGTACATATATACGATGGAATATTATGCAGTCATAAAGAAGGACACAATTATGTACCTGGCAGCAACTTGAATGTATTCAGAGTCTATAATGCCCAGTGATCTGTCACAGAAATCAAGAACTGAGTAACACATATTCTCACTCATGAGTGGACCTTGCACAATCTGCATAATACTCTAAGAAAGGGATTGGAGCCAGGCTCGGTGGCTCAACCTGTAATCCCGTGCCTTTGGGAGGCTGAGGTGAGTGGATTGCCTGAGCCTGCAGGTTCGAGACCCGCCTGGGCAGCGAGACCTCATCTTTACAATAAATCAAAACATCAGCTGGGCATGGTAGCACGTGCCTGTAATTCCGGCTACTCGGAAGGCTGAGGTGGAAGGATCGCCGGAGCCCAGCAGGTCGAGGCTGTGGTGGCCGGGAGCGGCCACTGCACTCCAGTCTGGGTGACAAAGTGAGACTCCAACTCAAAAAAAAAAAAAAAGAAAGGGATTGGCAGTAGTGGGAGACAGGGGGAGCAGGCAACATCAATAAAGGTACCTGATCTCAAATCAATTGAAGTGGTGATCAAAGGGAGGCCCAAACTTTATCTGTAGAATGACCATTTGTATACCTAATCCTGAATTGTATCCTACATCTTAATAAAGTAAAATAAAATAAAATAAAATGGCAATGAGGAAAACATGTCTGAGAAGATAAGGACAAGAACAATTATAAGTATTAAAGCAATAGAAATATGAATCAGAAATAAATGAGAGCAACATAGTGGAATACCTTCACCAGATTTAATGGAATGTGCTAGTTACTTAAAGTTAATTAAAAATTACTGGAATTGTAATGTCAAAAGACTTTTTTTTACACTGGCATCTATTAGCTTTCATGTAATTCTAACATTTAACTTAAAAAGGTAGCAGTTTCTTCTTCCCACTTCCAGTCCCAAGATCCTGCTATCAGACTTTTACTCCAGAACAGCACTAGTTCACAATTCTCTAATTATGTCTGAAATGTACCTGGCTTCTCCCTACTCAACCCAACTGGCAACCACTTCTGTGCCCTTTTGATACCAAAGGCATGAGCAAAGATGCAGCCTAGGACTACCATGATAACCCTGGTCCCACCCACCTTTTTTTAGTGCTCCAGTTTGTGCTGCTTCCAGGCTCATTGAGTTAGCACTGGAGGCTGAAACCACACACTAGTCAATTTTTTGATGCCCTTATTCCCTTGAGCATCAGTTTTCCTTAAATTGTGGAGAATGAAAGATATCTTCTTCATTCTTCAACATTATTAAATCCTACTCTTACTATCTTAATTAAAGTTAATTGAAGTGGACAGGATAAGATATTGGCAAAGAGCACCTTGCGTGTGAAGAATACTGGCTTCTAGTGTGGCTGCAGAGCATGAGTGAGATTTCCGGTATGAGTGGGCTAAAATGTCATTGAGAGCTTTGATATAGTGAAACAGAATAAGTTTTGGAATCAACAGATGTGGGTTTATGTGGTTAAACCTACTTTAGCTTGGTGGTTTTAAGTCTTCAAATCTTAGTTTTCTAATTTCTGAAGTAAGGCCAATAGTACAAATCTGTAAAGGTTGTGGTTAGAGGCAAATACGATAAGAAATGTGAACATACTTTCTAAGTTTAAACAATGAAAGAAACAATATAATTAACTCTGTGTGTAATCTCGATAAAAACTTAATTGATCACTAATTAGTTGTTTTTAACCTATAAAATGAAGAAAATTGAAAAGTATATCTGTATAAATATCTATAATTCATGAATAATTTGCATATATAATTTAAACAAAAAGATACATGACAATAACTTGAGAGACAGGGTAAGTACTTTAGCCTCTTTAATCATAATATCCTGTATTCCTCAGGTCTTTAAAAATATTAATGCATTTTCATTGCCCCTAGAACAATGTTCTCACAAGCAGGGCAAATGGAAAAAAATACATTGAGTGTGAAAAAATTATGAAATGTTTTATCATACTTATATTCTTTTGTATACATATAAATATCCTTTTGTGGCTTTTGTTTTGTGCATATTTTATTGTGCATAAAATATTTGCATGTAATAATGTATTTAGCTTATATTCATAAATACATACAAAATTCATGTGTTCTTTCTTAATTAATGTTAATATGCAATCATTTTTGGTGATTATTTCATTTCTAATATTTGCATGTTCTCTTTGTAAATTACTTGAATACAGGGACCATGACTTAGAGTTCTGTATTTTCAGGGTGTAGTACATTGCATCCAGCATATATTCAGTAAACATTGTGATGATGCCTCCAAAAGCTTAGCAATTAGTCAGAGACCTTGGTGGGCTGAAGAAGAAAAAATAATAAAATGTTCTTCCTTTCCATACAAGAGAATCTGGTAGATATATCTTAGTAGCTACAACTCAGTTGGAAGGAATTGAGAGATGAGGGGAAAGTAGGTAATTATGGTAGGCAAATCCAGGGATAAACTAATCAACTAAACTGAAAAAAGGGGGGAAAGAAAGAGGAGTGAAGGATTGCAATTGCATTGTTTTGCAATATAATGCTTTTCACATTCAATAATCACATTTTTAAAAACAGGTGCTTTAAGTTATTACACTCAAGAAAATTGTTCAAGAACAAAGAAAGTGTGGATGATTCAAATCTGTATGCAAAAGCTAAAAATAAAAAATTATAATGTTTTTCTCATTTAATTTGGTGTCCCAATACTAAAAACAAAAGTTAAAAAACCTAATATTTACATAAAAGTTCCTGTCAAGGAAATAATTTTTTTAAAAAATTGGAAAATATAATTTATTTAGAAAGTAAATTGGGGAGAGAGAGAGAGACAGAGAGACAGACAGAGAGACAGAGAGAAAGAGAGAGAGAGAGAGAGAGAGAGAGAGAGAGAGAGGAGATTCACCTCCCCAAGGTAGCAGAGGGAGATGAAATTATTTTTAATAAGTTTATAGTAGAAATGAGCTGGAGCCTTTAGTGAGATTTTGAAAAGTCAAAAAATGTTCTTAATGGTATAATTTTTCTACATGAGAAGATGAATATTTTGAGACAAAATTATATATAAATATTGAATCTGAGAAAACAGACAAAAATGAGGGAAAGCATGATGAGGAGGAGGAATTTTGTGATGCATTGGAAACTCTAGAAGAGGAGTCACCTCCCAAAAGTTTTGGAAAAATAAGGCACCACAGGAAATGAATGATACATCATGTGTGATATATTTTTATTTTTTTGTTTCCAAGACAATGATAGACTGAAAACTTAATTTTCTGCATTTTCCAAATGTAAACCATTTTGGAAATTTAAGACAATAAAAATGTATCTTTAATGTTATAAATTGCAAACTTATAGGCTTTAAACCTTCATGTCTTACAAAGTACTAATAATTTTTTGAAAAATTTAAATAGCAAAATGGAAATGGCAAAGCCAATGTTACCTAGTTATTTTCTTGATTTGATGACAAACCTGCAATAGAAATCTAGAGATAGACAAAACTTCACTTTCAGGTTGAACTAGAGTATCTTGCTGCAATGTATCTAATGGACCTAAAAAAATATGGTTCAATGAATTGCAAAAGATTCAAAGATTATTGATTTATGCCATTTTATTATTTTTTATTTATTTTTACATGAAAAGACCATATTGTCCAATTACATAAAGATGTCTTATTTTCTCATGCAAAACCCATTCAGGTATTGTTTTCAGAGAAGTATAGTATAAGAGTTTAAAAGAACAGCCAACTAAAAGAAATAATTTTCTGGCACTCTCTTCCTTAGTATGAGGGAAGTTTTTTGTCTAAAATATAACATCAAAAATTTTCTATGGATTGAGTTATTTCCCTATTAAACATACAGTATTTTGAAATTGTTTTAGGGCCCTTTATATAAAATGTCAATAAATTTTACAAAGTATCACATTGGCAAAACAACAAAGCAAGACTTATTAGGAAAAATAAAAGGGTGAAAACCAATTCATTTAATTGTCTCAATCTCTGAATCTAAGTCTTGAAAATTACTGAGGAAATATGCTGTTTTTTAAAAATAGAGATGAAAAAATAGTTATAAAAACAAATATGCATGTTTTTAGGTTCCTGACTCATATGGTACTTATTAATGCTATAAGTTGTTATGAGCAAAAATATATGATATCAAGGACAAAATATAAGAGAATGTGTGTCAAAAAACCTAGCCTAGAACTCAACATTTTTATTCACTTATTGTGTGCTCTTGAGCAAATTAGTTATCCTTGCTTGGGCTTAACTTTGCTTCTATTAAATGGAAACGTAATATTGAATGCAGGCTGAAGTCTACTTCAATACTGGGATTTTATTAAATTTATAAAAAATTTTTAAAGTTTCAGAAAAAAACTTGGATACATAATAAATGATAAACCATAAGGGATTTTCTAAGTGACTTTAAACATGTTTGAAGGACTTTTTTAATCTTTGAGGTATTATTTCACAGAAAGTAGCTACTGTAGGGTATACAGAAGATCTCTGGTGCCTCTGACAGAAATAAAATGTTAGGTGAAAAAGGCCAATGTCCTGACTCAACATTGCCATGCTTAGATACTTGCAATACTTATTTTTAAACATGAAAAGATGATAATTAATGTGGTTCACAATTTGGAAACATATTATATTTCCTGTGTGAATGAAAATAAACTGAGTGGGGAGTCAGGAAGATGGCAGCTGAGACAGTCAGACTATGTGAGTCTCGATGTGAGAGAGTGAGTGAGTGTATGAAAAATTTTGTGTATGTGCTGGTGAGTGAGTGAGCGTGTGAGTGTCTGACTGAGTGAGGGCTAAGGAGCTGGCAGTGAGGGCTTTCTTGGTGCAGCAGCTGGTGCCACAGTTGCTGAACTTGGACCCTTGTGATTCCTGGGATGCAGAAGCTGAGCATCATTTTTTTTTTTTTTACATCAACAAAACCCTTCCTGGAAAGAAAATCCCGGGAGAGACTAAGTGGGGTCTCATGAGCAAGTGGTCAGAGCTCTGGTGCAAAAGTTGTTTCTGCAGCTTCTCTACTTGGTCCCTGGCTCTTCCCAGGTTGCAGAAGCTGAGCGTCATTATTTTTTTTAATGGACAAAAGATTTTCTGTGGAAAAAAAGTGGGGGAGAAACCATCACCCCAGGCGCTCCCACAACATTGTAGCAGGAGAGACTGCTGGCTCCAGGCTTTGCCTCACCACTTCAGCATCTGGCAGGGCACTGGTAGCAGGGGCTGCAGAGAGAGTCCAGAGGCAAAGTCCCACAGAAGAGGACAAGAGAGGCATTCCAACACGATCTTGAAGGCAAGGCAGGAACGTGTTCTGACTTCTTCACTGTAGAGCAACAGACCTGACCTCTGTGACTGGTAGATCAACTACTCAGGGGTTGATCATGACCCAGAGGGAATATCCTGAAAGGATAAACTTTAAAGGGACCTGAGAAGTGCTGAGTCCCATGTGCCCCAATCTCTACCTTGATCCAGCCATGGGACAAAGGGTGTGGCCAGACAAGGGCAAGGAAGAACTCTGAAGAGATCAGTGGTGAGTCCAGCGCTGACCCAAACCCCCCTTCGTACCAATCATCTGAATATCATACCCACACAGTTGGACAATCACTGAGAGGGACAACCCCAGCTGAAGCCTGGACATCAGTCGCAATAGGAGAATTCCATTCCAAGATAGGCCTGACTGGGGCACCACCCGCGAGTACATAGCTGGGGAAGAGACAACTCTGCACCTCCCCACCAGAGGAGATCTCCCTGCCCACACGAGAGTGGGAGGGGAACATTGCAGCCCCACCCACCTCCACTGCCCCTCCACCTTCCCTGCTCCAGACACTGAGGAGAGAGTAAAAGAGGTGTCTCTACAAGAGAGACCTGATTAGAGGAACAATTTTAGAGCCAACCACAAGAGAGCAGGTATTTTTGTATTCTTTTTTAAATTTGTCATTTAATTTTTTTTTTTGCCTGATGTTTGCTAGTTCATCTATTTTCAAAATATTTTTTCTTTGTGCATGAATGTGCATGTGAGGGTTTGATCTGCATCCTCCCATTTTTTTCATCTTATTTTCTTTTTCTTTCTTCTTTTATTTATTGTTTTCTATTTATGTGTATATGAGAATGATTGAGTGTTCATCTTTCAATTTTGTTGTTGTTGTCTGTTTTTGCTCTTCTGTTCTTCTGTTTTTATTTATTTTCATTTTTTCTTGTTTAAAGTGTTTGTCAATATATGTGTGAGGGTTCAATTTGAAATCCTTTTTTTTCCAGTCTTCCCGTTTTTCTTCTCCATTCATTTTGTGCTAAGCATGTGTGTCTGTGTGTGCTCAGTTTTCTTTTTTTTTTTGGTTGCTGTTGGTTTGTTTCACTTTGTTGTTATTTCAGTTTGTTTTGCAGTGTGTGTGTGTATGTCTCTGTGTGTGTATGTGTTCAATTGCTTTTGGGTTGGTTTGTGCTTTGCATCTTCATATAGAGTGGTGGTGGGGAATGGGTCTCAGGAAACACATACCACAACAAGTGAACATTGTCATTTGCAAGTAGTTTCTCAATTCCAGTGACACATCCCCTACTCTATTCTACTTTCAAAAACTACAAGAGACAGGAAAGCTTGCCATCCACCACCATATTTCAAAATAGAACAAATCCAGAACACAGATCAGGGAAGAATCGAGGGCTGAACAAATATCAGAAGAGAAAGCCTCTCCCACTGACACTGAATAACAAAACTAAAGAGAAAAGCAAGAGATCTGTTACAAATGAGGAAAACCAAAGTAAGAACACAGGTAATTTCAAGTGAACCAAAGACAAAACTCATGAAAAATGAGACCTTGGTGCCGAAACAATGGAAGTCACCAACTACTGGCCCAAACATGATGGGGATTAGGGAATGAAAGGAAAGAGTGAATAAGACTTGAGAAAGACAAAATGTGACACTGAAAGAACATGTAACAGAGATTTTGGCAATAAAAAATTTCATCCAGGAAATAAATAACAAGATGACAAGCACGGAAAGCAGAATTAATCCCCAAGAGAACAGCAGAGCACAAAATACAATGCAAGAAGAAACATGAAAACACACAAATACATTAATCCCAAAGCCAAAAGAAAACAAACAAAGAAAACACTTTATAACAACCTCATGACAGGGATAAGCAATCACATTTCAGTAATCAGCCTGCATGTGAATGGACTAAATGCACCACTGAAAAGACCCAGAATGGCAAACTGAATGAGAACCCATGACCCAATTATTTGCTGCATCCAGGAGACTCAAATTACTACCAGGGATGTACACACACTCAAAGTTAATGAATAGAAAACGAATTTCCAGGCAAATGGATCATGAAAGAAAGCAGAAGTTGTGATCTTAATGTCAGACAAAACAACCTTTAAGCTATCAAGAATTAAAAAATAAGCAAGGGGTCACTACATAATGATAAAAGGTTCAATCCATCAATAAGAAATACTCATCTGAAACATATATGCACCCAACACAGGAGCACCAGCAGTTATAAAGCAACTACTAAGTAAATGAAAAATGATATTGATTATAGCACTATTAGAGCATGGGACTTGAATACCTCACTAACAGCCCTATATAGATCATTGAGGTAAATAATTAACAAGGAAATCCAGAACCTAAACTTGACACTAGCACAAATGGACTTAATAGATACCTACAGATTACTCCACCCAACAACCACAGAATATACATTCTTCTCATCACCACATAGAACGTACTCCAAGATTGTTCACATCTTTGGCATAAATCAAGCATACAAAAATTCCATAAGGTTGAAGTCTTGCCATGCACATTCTCAGAACTCCATAGAATAAACATAAATATCAACACCAACAAAATTTCCCCACAACCTACAAAGACATGGACACTAAACAGCATGATGTTGAACAACTACTGGTTCAAACTGAAATCAAAGCAGAAATTAAAAGATTTCTGGAAACAAATGAAAATGAAGAAACATCTTACCAAAACCTCTGGGATGTGCCATGAAAACAGTTCTAAGAGGGGAATTCATATCTCTATGAGGACACATGAAGAAACAGAAAAATCACAAGTGGAGATCCTAACAAATCACCTAAAGGAGTTGGAAAGAGAAGACCACGAAAAGTCCAACTTTAGCAGAAGAATCCAAATCACCAAAATAAGAGATCAAATACAGGACATGGAAGCCAAAAATACCATAAAAAAATCAACAAAACGAAAAGATGGTTCTTTGAAAGAACTGACAAAATTGATGTCACCTTAGCCAGAATGACCAAGAAAAAAAGAGAAAAAACTCAAATAAACACGTTCAGAAATACAAAAGATCAAATGACAAATGACCCTGAAGAAATGAAAAAGATTATTAGAGGCCGGGCTCGGTGGCTCAGCCTGTAATCCCGCGCCTTTGGGAGGCTGAGGTAAGTGGATTGCCTGAGCCCACGGGTTCGAGACCTGCCTGGGCAGTGAGATCTCATCTCTACAATAAATCAAAAAATCAGCTGGGCATGGTAGCACATGCCTGTAATTCCAGCTGCTTGGAAGGCTGAGGCGGAAGGATCACTGGAGCCCAGCAGGTCGAGGCTGTGGTGGCCGGGAGCGGCCACTGCACTCCAGTCTGGGTGACAGAGTGAGACTCCAACTCAAAAAAAAAAAAAGATTATCAGAGATTACTATGTACACCTATATGGAAATAAACTTGATAACCTAAATGAAAAGAAGAATTTTCTGACATCTCATAACATCTCTACATTGAAATAAGAAGACATTGAAACACTAAATAGACCAATAACAACCCAGGAAATTGATTCTGTCATACAAAAACTACCTACCAAAAAAAAGCCCTGGACTGGATGGCATTCCAGCAGAATTCTACAAAACGTACAAGGAGTAGCTGATACCAATGCTATTGAAAATATTCCAGGCAATTGAGAAAGATGGATTTCCCCAAATTATTTTATGAAGCTAACATCACACTGATACACAAACTGTGTAAAGATCCCCCCCATTAAAAGAGAACTATAGACCAATATCTCCAATGAACATAGATGCAAAAATACTTAACAAGATTCTAGCAAATTGGATTCAAAAACACATCTCAACAATCATCCACCATGACCAAGTAGGCTTCATCCCCAGGATGCAGCGCTGGTTCAACATTTGCAAGACCACAAAAGTCATTAAATACATCAACAGATGTAAAAACAAGAACCACATGATAATATCATTAGATGCAGAAAAAGCTTTTTATTAAATATAGCATCCCTTCTTAATAAAAAAAACCCCTCAAATATCTAGGTATAGGAGGAACATACATCAAAATAGTAAGTGCCATTTATGATAAACCCACAGCCAACATACTGCTAAATGAACAGAAATTGGAAACATTTCCCCTGAAAACTGGAACAAGACAAGGCTGCCCACTCTCACACTTCTTGTTCAACATTGCATTGGAAATCCTACCTAGGGCAATTAGACAAGAGAATAAAATCAGGGGTATCCAAATAGGAAAAGAGGCAGTCAAGTTATCCCTCTTTGCTGATGATATGGTCCTAGACCTTGAAAATTCAAGAGAATCTGTCAAAAACCTGCTTGCACTGATAAAAGAATTTGACAAAGTCTCAGGGTACAAAATAAAAGTGCAAAAGACAGTAGAATTTCTATACACCAACAACAAGCAGGCAGAGACCCAAATTAAAAGCACAATCCCATTCACAGTAGCAAAAAAAAGAAAGAAAGAAAAAAAGAAAATCCTCAGCATCTTCCCAAACAGAGAATTGAATGGCTTTTACAATGAGAACTGCAAAACACTGCTCAAAGACAATAAGAAGACACAAACAAGTGGAAAAATATTCCATGCTCATGGATAGGAAGAATCAACATTGTTACGATATCCATCCTACCAAAGGCAATCTACAGATTCAATGCAATACCCTTTAAGTTACCAACATCATTCTTCTGAGACCTGGAAATGACAATACAGAAATTCATATGGAAACATAAACAACCATGAATAGTCAAAGCAATCCTTAGCAAAAGAAACAAAGCAGGAGGTATCACACTTCCAGACTTCAAACTTTATTATAAAGCTACAGTAATCAAAACAGCCTGGTATTGGTACAAGAACAGGCATATAGACCAATGGAACAGAATAGAGATTCCAGAAGCAAAGTCTCAATTTCTCAAGCAACTCATCTGTGACAAAGCCTCCAACCACCACTGGGGCAAGGAGAATCTTTTGAGTAAATGGTACTGGGAAAACTGACTGATCACTTGCAAAAGATTGAAACAAGACTGCTACATGTCACCATACACAACAATTGACTCTAAATGGATCAAAGACCTCAACGTAAATTCTCAAACTATAAGAGTCTTAGAAAACACGGGAGACACCCTTATGGAAATTGGAAGTGGCAACCAATTCCTGATCAGAACCTTAAATGCCCATACCTTAAAAAATAAGATAGGCAAGTGAGACCTAATCAAACTTATGAACTTCTGCAAAGCAAAAGAAACCATCAAGAAAGCAAGGAGACAGCCCATAGAAAAAAATATTTACCAACTATATATCTGACAGAGGTCTAACATCTACAATCTACAAGGATCTAAAATGTGCCAAAAGGAAAAAAACCAAACAGCCCCATTAAAAATTGTGCGAAAGACATGAATAGACATTTCTCAAAGGAAGACATATAGGCAACGAATAGATACATGAAAAAGTGCTCAGCCTCACTCATCATCAGAGAAATGCAAATCAAAATCACATTGAGATATTACCTAACCTCAGTAAGAATGACCTTCATTAATAAAATAACCAACCACAGATGTTGACGAGAGTGTGGAGAAAAAGGATCACTTCTACACTGCTGGTGGGAATGCAAACTAGTACAACTACTTCACAAGACAGTGTGGTAATTTCTGAAAGAACTAGAAATTGACCTTCCACATGACCCAGCAATTCCCCTATTGGGAATATTCCCAGAGGAATGCAAATCATTCTACAAAAAAGATACCTGTACACGTATGTTTGTTGCAGCTCTATTCACAATAGCAAAAACATGGAACCAACCATGCTGCTTATTGAAGCTGGACTGGATAAAAAGTGTGCTACATATACACAGTGGGATGTTATGCAGCCATAAAGAAGAACAAACATGGACTTCGCAGCAACTTGGGTGGATTTAGAGTCTATCATACTCAGTGAAATATCACAGCAACAAAGAAGAGAATACCTTATATTCTTACTCATAAGCAGACCTTGAACAATTATAATACTGTAAGAAAGGGATTGACAGTAGTGAGAAACTGTCAGGGGAAGTGAGGTGGGATTGGCAGTTGAGGGAGCCTGCTGGGTAGGGAAGGGCACACCTCATCTACAAGGTTATCTGATTAATCAACATTTGTATACCTAACCCTGAATTGTACCACACATTTTTATAATTAAACAAAAGAAAAGAATACTTGATCTCAAACCAGGTGAAATAGCCTATTCCTGAATAATTGAAAAAAATCACAAATATTAGAACTTTGATGAAAAGTGGGAAAGGTCATTGATATCTCTAGTTGCTTTTATTCAGATAAGCATCTTTGTGCATAAATGAATGAATATATTGATAGATGTTATATTTCCCCTAAACTAGAACTCTAAAATGCTATTGAGAAAAAAGGATGTCATGTTTTACTCTGTCCTTCCTACAGTAGTAGATACATAATAGAAACTCAATCTTGTTGATTTGATGAATGATTGAATGATGTCTGTAGCTATCAACCACTGCTGGCAACCATTGACTAAATTATGTAGTTCACAAGCACAAAACAAAATGAATACCCATCAATCACAATATACTATATTTGATCATTTAAATATAGATTAGACCTGATCTTTTTCTACATAGAATTGTCAAATAGGAAGAACACTCACTAAAATGAAATAAAATAATTATGAGCAAGCTTTGTTCACTATCACCATATCCTATGCTAGAAAGCACATTAAATAAATTTCTATCAAACCATCATCACAAACTTTCTCCTTTCTAGCCAAAAAAATTCCAGTTACTTACTGATTTAGTCTGTTCTTGGCTCTGAGACCAATAAGCCCTGTGATCTTGAACAACTTTCCATCTTGTAATTCAAGTTCTACATCCATAGAATGTGAATAATTATATTTGCACCTTCTGTCTTGTTTTCCATTAATCTTATAATATTTAATAAGAAATGGCTGCTAGGAGCATTGAATTTCTTGAGAAAAATATAACACAACTAGAAAATCTTATATACAGACCATATAGTATATATAGTTAAGAGTAACAAAAATAGTGACAGAAACATAATGTCACTGTCATTACCATCAGCAAATATAAAGTTAGTTTTTAAATTTTTTTTTAGATTTTTGATGCAGGAGGTACATATGCTTATTCATTACATGGACATATTGTGTAGCGGTGGGAACTGAGTCTCAAGTGGCCCATTCCTCTAAACTTAGTTTTGTTCTGAAAGATACTGTATTTAAATTAACAGCCAAAGTGGATTGATGCTCATCAAATTACAAAGTTACACATTTTTTGTCTCTCATTCCATCCCATCTTACCCTCATCCCTATATTATTGAGTCAATTTTTAAAGTAACTAAAAATCTCCCACTTCAAAGGGATTAACCATATAGCTGCACATACAAGCACAACCACAAACACATATACACACACATCTTCAAGACTTTGTTCAGTTTATTCAAGGGAATTTTATTTATTTTAGATTCAGGGGGAACGTGTATATTTGTTACATGGGTATATTCATACTGGTGGGGATTTGGCTTCTAGTATACCCATTGCCTAAATGGTAAGCATTGTAACAAAAGGATAGTGTTTTAATCCTCCTCCTTCCTCCATCCTTCTCTATATTGGAGTCCACAGTGTCTATTATCACTTTGATTCTTATATCCATGTGTACACAGTGTTCAGTTCCCACTTATAAGTGAAACCTTGCAGTATTTGGTTTTCTGTTTTTGAGTTCACTTAGAATAAAGGCATCCAGCTCCATCCATGCTGTGCAAAGAACCTGATTTTATTCTTTTGTATGATTGAAAAGTCCATGGTGTTTATAAACAACATTTTCTATATCCAGGCAACCATTAGCAAACACTTAGGTTGATTCTATGACTTTGTTATTCTGAATAACACTGCAATGAACATACAAGTGCAGGTGACTTTTTATATAATAATTTATTTTCCTTTGGGTAGACACTCAGTAATGGGATTTTTGGTCAAATGATAGTTCTATTTTTAGTCCTTTTAAAAAATCTCCACACTGATTTTCATAGAGGTTGAACTAATTTACATTCCCAATAACAGTGTATGTGATCTCTTTTCTCCACATACTGGGCAACATCTGTTGTTTTCTGACTTTTTAATGATAGATATTTCTCAAAAGAAGACATAAAGTAACCTCTTTTTTGGAGGGTGAGGGGATATATATGTCCAGGAGTAGGAATACTGACTCATATGCTTGCTTTTGTTATAGTTTATTGAGAAACCTCCAAACTGTATTCCCTAGTGACTGTACTAATATACATTCTCATTACCAGTGTGGGAGCATTCCCCTATTCCCTCATCCCCTCCAGCAACTGTATTTTTTTGTCTTTTTCATATCTATTTTAACTGAAATGAGATAACATATAATTCTGTTTTTAATTTGCATGTCTCTTATAACTACCTATGTTGAGCTTTTTAATATAACTGCTAGCTATTTTTATGTCTTATTTTGAGAAATGTCTATTCAGATCCTTTGCTCACTTTTCAATCAAGTTATTATTTTTTTTTACTCGAATTGTTTCAGTTTCTTATAAATTTTAGTTACTAATATTGTATCAAATTGATAGTTTGCAAATAGTTCTCCCATTTTGTAGGTTGTCTTTTCACTCTATTGATTGTTTCCTTTGCTGTGCAGAGCTTTTTATCTTAATATAATCCCAATTGTCAAGTTTAGCTTTTGTTTCCTGTGCTTTTGTGGCCTTACTCAACATTTTTTTTTGCACAGACGAATGTCCCCAATGTTTTCTTCTAATAATTTCCTGGTTTCTAGTCTTAAATTTTGATTTAATTTTTCTATATTGCGAGAGACAGAGATTTAGCTTCATTCTTCTGCATATAGATATTTAATTTTCCCAGTATTATTTGTTGAAATATGTATTTTTAAAATCTATACATGTTCTTGGAAACTTTGTCAAAAATGAGATGGATACAAGTGTATGCATTAATTCCAAATATTCTATCATGTTCCATTGATTTATGTATCTATTTTTGTGCCAGTGCCATGCTGATTTGGTTATTATAGCTTTGTAGTTTATATTAAGGTCAGATAGTATGGGGTCTCTGACCTTGTTTTTTTAGAATTTTTTTCTCTTTCTATGAATGATGTAATTGATATTTTGATAGGGACTTCATCAAATCTATAGATTGTTTTGGGTAGTGTGGACATGTTAAAAATATTAATTCTTCTAATCCATGAGCATGAGATGTCTTTCCATTTTTGTATCTTCTTTAATTCCTATCATCAGTGTTCAATAGTTTTTATTGTAGAGATTTTTCACTTATTTGATAACATTTATTCCTAGGTATTTCATTTTTTAGTTATTTTAAATATAATTGCTTTCTTTAAATCATTTTTAGATTTTTGCTGTTGATGTATGTTGATTTCATAGTCTACAGCTTTATTGAGTTTATCGTTCTACAAGTTTTTTGTATAGTTTTTTTATTTTTCTAAATATAAGGTCATATCATCTCTGAACAAAGATTATTCGACTTAATTTTTTTCCAGTTTGAAGGTTCCTTATTGTTTTCTTCTACCTAATTGCTCTGGGCAGGACTCTTACTACTATGTTGAATAAAAAGTGGTATAACTAGGTATCCCTATCTTATTTCAGATCCTAGTGAAAAGGCTTTCAATATTACCCCATATCATTATGATATTAGATGTGGGGTTTTCATATTTGGCATTTATTATTTTGAGTTATGTTTCTTCTATATCCAATTTGATTTGAGATTTTCCCAGAAAAAGAAGTTCACTTTTATCAAATGCTTTGTTAGTATCAATTGAAATTATTGGTTTTAGCCTTTGATTCTGTTGATATGATGTATCACGATTATTAATTTGTGTGTATTTTGAACCACCCTTGCATTTCTACAATAAATTTCATTTTATCATGGTAAATTTTTCTTAATGTGTTGATGAATTAAGTTTGCTAGTATTTTGCTGAGGGTTTTTGTAGCCTCAGAGATATCAGCCTGTTGTTTCTATTTTTGTTATTGTGTTTTGTTTGGGTATCAGGGTAATGTTGGTCTTATAAAATTAGTTTGAAAGTATTCTCTCCTCTACAACTTTTTAAAAAATATTTGAGTCTAGTTGATATTAGTTCTTCTTTAAATGTTTAGTGGAGTTCAGCAGTGAATTTATCAGGCACTGAGCTTTTATTTGAAGAGATAATTTTTATTACTGAGTCAATTTTATTCGTCATTATTAGTATGTTCAGATTTGCTGTGGTTACATGGTTCAATCCTAGTCATTTGTATGTGTCCATACCTTTATTTATTTGTGGGGAGTTTTTCTATTTTTTTGTGTATAGTTGTTCATTTTTGTTTCTGAAGATCCTTTGTATTTCTGTGGTATCAGTTGCAATGTCTCCTTTTTAATATCTGATTTTATTTATTTGGGTATTTTTCTTTCTTATAAGTCTAGCTAAAGGTTTATCAATTTTATTTATCTTTTCAAAACACCAACTTTTTACATGTCAGTCTTTTGTATTGCTTTAGTCTCAATTTCTGCTCCAATATTTATTATTTTTTTCTTCTAATTTTTTTCTTGGTAGTTCCTTGCAATGCATTGTAGATTATATATTTGAATTTTAATTACTTCTTGCTGTAAAATTACCTCTTAATGATGCTTTTGTTGTATCTCATATTTTTTTTTAATCGATATTTTTTATTTTGATATTATGGGGTACAGTTAAGGGTTAGGTATACATATGCTTCATTCAGGCCCCCTTGTTGATAACAAGTGTCTCCCCGTCTCCAGACAGATGTTTATTACCATTAGTCCCACCCCCCCATAGTTTCCCAACACAGTCATTTTCTTATAGTAGTGCATTGGATGATCAAGGTCCACTATATGAGTGAGAATATGTGATACTCAGATCTTTGTTTCTGTGAGAGGTCACTTAGTATTATAGACTCTAGCTCCATCCAGGTTGCTGCAAAATTCATGATTTTGTTCTTTTTTATGACTGTATAGTATTCCATGGTGTATATGTACCACATTTTTAAAATCCAGTCCTCTTTTGATGGACAGCGTGGTTGGGTCCAGGTTCTTGCTATTGTGAACAATGCTGCAATAAACATTCGCATGCAGGTATCTTTTTTATAGAGTGATTTGAGTTCTTCAGGGTATATTTCCAGTAGGGGGATTGCAGGGTCATATGGGAGGTTGATGGTTAGAGCTTTTAGGAATTGCCACACTGCTTTCCACAGAGGTTGCACTAGTTTACACTCCCACCAACAGTGTAGGAGTGTTCCCTTTTCACCACATCCTCTCCAACAACTATTATTTTCTGAGTTATTGATAATTGCCATTCTTATAGGAGTTAGGTGGTATCTCAGTGTGGTTTTGATTTGCATCTCCTGATAATTAGTGAGGTTGAGCATTTCTTCATGTGTCTGTTGACTGCTCAGATGTCTTCCTTTGTGAAGTGTCTGTTCATATCTTTTGCCCACTTTATAATTGGGTTGTTGGTTCTTTTCTTTTCAGCACGCATGAGTTCCTTGTAGATCCAGGATGTTAAGCCTTTGTCAGACCTGGAGTTGGCAAATATTTTTTCCCAGTCTGTAGGCTGTCTTCCTGCTCTCTTGATGGTTTCTTTGGCTTTGCAGAAGCTTGTCCATTTAATGAGGTCCCACTTGTCTATCTTATCCCTTATGGCCTGTGGGTTTCGAGTTTTGTTCAGGAATTGGATGCCAGTTCCAATTTCCATGAGGGTATGTCCTTCATTTTCTAAGGTTCTTATGGTTTGAGGTTTTACATTTAGGTCCCTGATCCATTTGGAGTTAATTTTTGTGTATGGGGATAGATAGGGGTCCTGTTTCAGTCTTCTGCATGTGGTCAGCCAGTTTTCCCAGCACCATTTACTGAATAGGTTCTCCTCTCCCCAGTGATGGGTGGTGGAGGCTTTGTCAAAGATGAGTTGGTTGAGAAATTGAGGTCTTGCCGCTGGAATCTCAATTCTATTCCATTGGTCTATATGCCTGTTTCTATACCAATACCAAGCTGTTTTGATGATTGTAGCTTTATAGTAAAGTTCAAAGTCTGGTCATGTGATACCACCTACTTTGGTTTTTTTGCTAAGGATTGTTCTGGCTATTCCTTGGGCGTTTGTGTTTCCATATGAATTCCTGCATTTTTTCTAGGTCTGAGAAGAATGTTGCTGGTAATTTGATGGGTATTGCATTGAATCTGTAGATTGCCTTAGGTAAGATAGACATCTTCACAGTGTTGATTCTTCCAATCCATGAGCATGGGATATTTTTCCACTTGTTTGTGTCATCTTTGATTTCTTTGAGCAGAGTTTTTTTTTTTTTTTGAGTTGGAGTCTCACTCTGTCGCCCAGACTGGAGTGCAGTGGCCGCTCCCGGCCACCACAATCTCGCCTGCTGGGCTCCGGCGATCCTTCCGCCTCAGCCTTCCAAGTAGCTGGAATTACAGGCATGCGCTACCACGCCCGGCTGATTTTTTGATTTATTGTAGAGATGAGGTCTCGCTGCCCAGGCGGGTCTCGAACCCGCGGGCTCAGGCAATCCACTCACCTCAGCCTCCCAAAGGCGCGGGATTACAGGCTGAGCCACCGAGCCCGGCTTGAGCAGAGTTTTTTAGTTTTCATTGTAAAGGTCTTTCACATCTCTGGTTAGGAAGATGCCAAGGTATTTCTTTTTTCCTTTGTGGCTACTGTGAATGGAATTGTGCTTCTTATTTGGGTTTCTGTTTTTTATTATTGGTGTAAAGAAATGCAATTGTCTTTTGCACATTTATTTTATATCCAGACTTTGCCGAAGGCCTTTATCAGTGTAAGGAGATTTTTGACAGACTCTCTTTGGTTTTCAAGGTATATGATCATGTCATCTGCAAAGAGAGATAATTTGATTTCCTCTTTTCCTATTTGGATAACCCTGATTGCCTTCTCTTCTCTGATTGCTCTAGCCAGGACAGATACTAAACAGCATGATGCTAAACAACTCCTGGATCAATGATGAAATCAAAACAGAGATAAAAAGATACTGGAAACAAATGAAAATGAAGAAACATCTTACCAAAATCTCTGGGATACCTTAAAAGCTGTAGTAAGAGGGGAATTTATATCCCTACAAACACACATGAAGAAAATGGAAGGAGCACAAATTAATAGCCTAACAAGCCACCTAAGGAAGCTAGAAAAGCAAGATCATAAAAACCCTAATTTCAGCAGAAGAATCCAGATCACCAAAATAAAAGCCCAAATCCAGGACATAGAAGACAAAAAGACAATACAAAAAATCAATGAAACAAAAAGCTGGTTCTTCGAAAGGATAAACAAGATCGATGGTCCCCTAGCTAGACTTACCAAGAAAAAGAAAGAAAAAACCCAAATAAACACAATCAGAAACACAAAAGATGAAGTCACATCTGACCCTGAAGAAATACAAAAGATCATCAGAGACTACTATGTACACTTGTATGGAAACAAACTTGAAAACCTCAAGGAGATGGAGGACTTTCTGTCATCGCACAATCTGCCTAGGTTGAAACAAGAAGAAATTGAGACCCTAAATAGACCAATAAAAATCAAAGAAATTGACTATGTAATAAGAAAACTACCTACAAAAAAAAGCCCCGGACCAGATGGCTTTCCAGCAGAATTCTACAAGATATTTAAGGAGGAACTGATTCTAATCCTACTGAAGCTATTTCAGGCGATTGAGAAAGATGGAACCCTCCCTAAATCATTTTATGAAGCTAACATCACATTGATACCCAAGCCAGGTAAAGGTCCAACAAAAAAAGAGAACTATAGGCCATTATCTTTGATGAACATAGAGGCTAAAATTTTCAACAAGATCCTAGCACACCAGATTCAACAACACATCTCAAAAATCATCCATTATGACCAAGTAGGATTCATCCCTGGGACGCAAGACTGGTTCAACATTAGTAAAACAATAAATGTAATTAAATACATCAACCGATGTCAAAACAAAAACCACATGATTATATCATTAGATGCAGAAAAAGCTTTTGATAAAATCCAGCACCCCTTCTTGATAAAAACCCTCGAATATCTAGGCATACAGGGAACATACCTCAAAGTAGTAAAAGCCATCTACGAGAAACCCACAGCCAGCATACTCCTAAACAGACAAAAATTGGAACCATTTCCCCTGAAAACTGGAACAAGACAAGGATGCCCACTCTCACCCCTCCTCTCATATGTTTTGATATGCTTTGTTTTCATTTTCACTTGCTCTAAACATTTTAAAAAATATTTTTCTTAATTTATTCATTGACCCTTGGTCACTCATTATTATATATATATATAGATATATAGATATACTATATATCTATAGTATACCAAATTCCTTCTGTTACTGATTTTTAGGTCTACTCTATTGTGTTCAGAAAAAAAATCGATATGATTTAAACTTTTTTTAATTTTTAGAGACATTTTTATGGCATAATATATGGTCTGTCTTGGTGAATAGTCCTTGTGCTAATAAGAAAAAATGTACATTTTGCAGCAGTTGGATGAAATGTTCCGTAAATGTCAGTTAGTGACGTTTGGTCTAGAGGGTATTTTATCTACAATTTTTTCTTCATTAATTTTCTGTCTAGATGATCAGTCTATTGCTGGACATGAAGCATTGAAGTCCTCTACTATGACTGTAGTTTAGCTTATCTCTTTCTGTAGATCATTTAATAATTGACTTATGTGTTTAGGTACTCTGAAGTTGGTTACACATATATTTTCAATTATTTCATCTTCTTGATAAATTAACTCATTATCATTATGTAAAGACCCACTTAATCTCTTTTTACAATTTTTGACTTAAAGTTTATTTTATCTGATGTTAGTATAGCTATTCTTGATTTTTCTTGGTTTCTATTTGCATGAAATATCTATTTCCATGTCTTCACTTTATGTGTGTCTCAAGAGGTGAAGTTAAGTACCTTTAGGTAGTTTATTGTTGGATCTTTTTTCTTTTTTAATTAATTCAGTCTCTCAGTGTCTTTTAATTGAAAAAGTTACTCCATTTACATTCAATGTTATTATTGATGGGTAAGAACTTAGTAATGGCATTCTGTTACTTATTTACTAACTGGTAACTTCTTTTTTGTTTTCATTCCTACTGCCTTAATTTGTAGTTAAGTGAGTTTCTCTGTATATGCAGCAGCCCCAAATGAGACAGGAGCTGGCGTAATGTTTACCTGTTTTGATTAAATCACCCAGAGGACAGGTTGGTAAAGGTATGGGTTTATTGTTACCTACAGGAGAGAATCAATGACGGCTGATTGGTATAAAGTTTTCCATACCTAAATAGACATGTGGAGAGATTATATATCCCCAGTGCGAGAAAGGGAGAAATTATTACGTGACAAGCTGAAACAAAGAATTTTTTTTTCTCATAAAATGTCTTGAGTTTGCAGATACGCATATATTTAAGGGCATTTTGACTGGACACCAACAGCCAGCCTCCCAGTCAGAAGACCATTACCAGTCTGGCAGAAAGAGTGAGGCATATGTCCTGCATTTATACCACATCTTACCCTTACATTTGGCTGCTCGATTTTTATAATCTGTGTGTTACTTTTGTCTTTCAGATGGTCCCTGGAGTGGAGCAATGGGTTACACACTGTATTTAAATTATCCAAATACAGTACAGCCCACAGGGACCAGAGAACAAAATATTTATGATTATACCAGTACCTATAATCGCTTTTTTTCACATTGAGCTAAGAGAGGAAAATCAGTCAGACAAAGGTCCTGAGCCATGACGGCCTTGACCTCAGTATGCATAGCAGTTAAAACAGTAGTTACCTTGTAGGATAGTGGCACAGGTTTCTCCTTGTGCAACTGTTAGCAAATCCAGGGTAGGCTGGGTTTAGCAGAGAGGGAATTATGAGCAGACCCAGGAGGCTGATTGTTTGTGAACCTATGCACATTGCAAATAGGTGTTTTCTGTAACCAGACTGAGAGTGATAAGAGAGATGTTTAAAAGGTACCAATAGAGGCAAGTCACAACAGTTATGTCTTGAGACAGGATAGTCACACTTTGGGGGGTGCTTTTCAGGTTTTATACACCATGCACTATCAGGTCTGAGACCACATTTATCTAGAACTGTTAGAGCTGGAGAAAAATAGTCTGATCTATGTGATTTGTGTACTTAACTGTGTTGGTCTACTGGCCCATGACAGAGAGGAATTTTTCCAATCTTTTTCTACACAATCACCCCATGGGGACAACAGGGAATAACAACATGGTTTGGCTTCTATCTCCCACAGCCAATGGAAGGCATTTACCACAGTACTGTGTTCTATCAGACCACTTTTATCTAGAACTGTTAGAACTGGAGAAAAAAAGTCTGATCTATGTGATTTGTGTACTTAACTGTGTTGGTCTACTGGCCCATGACAGAGAGGAATATTTCCAATCTTTTTCTACACAATCACCCCATGGGGACAACAGGGAATAACAACATGGTTTAGCTTCTATCTCCCACAGCCAATGGAAGGCATTTACCACAGTACTGTGTTCTATCAGACTGGCAGCAAAAAGTTATTCTCATCACCCCATTGGGGCTTTAGAGAAGCTTTAGAAATTTTAATTCAGAGTCTCATGATAGTGGTCCATGGCTGTATCAGGGTGTCCAGAAGTGATGGACATTCAGCCCAAGGGTGTTCATTTAGATTATTCAGAGTGTAGAAAGCATCTATCAGATAAGTGGTACACTCCTGCAGTGAGTGTTATGTAGGGCATCCTTTAGGAGACCATTATAGCATTCTATCACATCTGTCCTGGTGGTACTATGGGTCAAGTGGAATCTCCAAGTAATGTTATGGACGTCAGCCCATTGCTGTACATGGTGGCCTGTAAAATGAATCCTGTGGCTGCTCTCATTGGTTTTTGGAGTCCCATATGTTGTTATAAGCTGAGACAGACTTCTGATGGTGGCTTGTTGTGTGGTCCACTTACTAGTATATGCCTGTATCATGCCTGTGCAGGTGTCCTCACAGGTCAGGTCAGTACATATTGTGGCCCTTTTGATAAGGAAAATGGTCCTTTATAGTCTATTTTCCACTAGTTTCATGGAGAAACCCCTCTTTTCACTTGTACAATTGCTGGTGGCAGCTTTTGGAGGTGACACTCTGTACAAACAAGACAATGTTGGCAGGCAAGGACAATGTCCACATACCTGATTGGCAGTTTCTAAGTCTTTGTTATATCCCATAACATATTGTGTCTGGTGTGTCTTCTTTCTTATGTATCCACATGGGCACCTCAGATGAGTTAGAGCATGAGTTTTATCATTTACTGGACTGGCTAAAGGTTTATGTGCTGACGCATAATAGACAGTTGCTGATACATGCTGGCTTTGTTTATAGATGCTGTATCACACGATTTTGTCCCCCACAGTCTTGCTTTTTTCCTGTGGCAGCCACAGTGTAAGACCCTTAAACACTGCCCGACTGTCAGTGCAAATGGTTACTGCACTGTTTTTTCTTCCTTTTTTTTGGCTATAACATCTATTCTGTTTGTAACTCAGCCCATGGATTACTTTGTCCTGTGCCTTCATCTATCCAAATAGTATTTGTGGATGGCTGGTATGTAACAACTCTCCAACTAGGGAGTGCCCTTGGCAGGAACCATCGATATACCAAGTGACCTCTGGCACCAGTGGTACCCCTTCCTTAATGGACAAAGGTGTCAAAACAGTGGGTTCTGCAGGTACTTTATTGGGGTATACAAATGTGACTAGGCCCACAAGTTGTTGTGACTTTTGACTTAAAGGACTGGTAGATAGCTTACTGCATTGTTGTAGGTAGGACCCTTTACTTGGTTATTGTGGCTGTCTGGGCACGGAAACTGCAAGGTTGCACAGAGAATTCACCCTGCAATTGGCAGTGTCGTCCTGACCATCAGAGCTGCTTGTTCAATGATGAGCTTGATAGCTTACAGTGCCTGGTAATGGTGTTCACTTGTTCAATTGTGCTGCAGTGGACATTTGCCCCTTTTCAGGGTTGTGATCAGAACCCCACTGGGAAATGAGTCTTTTCCTGCCATTGTCAAAGTCCACGTGTAGCTTTCTGGGGAGATATTTTCATCCAATTTGCAGGGTAAGGTGGAATTTAGAATGCTCAATGCTTGCATCTCCCTGCTGCGTCTTTAGCAGAACCAAAAGCAGCCTATTACTCTGAAGTTCAGTTTTATTGTGGTTCCCTTTTAATAATCCAGTACAAGGGTCAGATTTTTTTGCATCAAATAGGGGATAAACACTCTCCAGTAGCCCAATATTCCTAAGAACATGTGTAGCTGTTTCAGAGTGGTAGGCCAAGAATAAGCCTGGATTTTATCTAGCACAACAGATAGCATCACTGTTGTCTTATCTAACCAAATAACATCCAAGAACTTGACAGACAATTTAGGCCCTTGGACCTTGTCTTTGTTTATTGCCCATCTCTTTTGCTGTAAGTGAGTGATGAGTGATTTTTTTTTAAGTCTGAAAGAGAATCAGAAATTAGCATAATATCATCAATATAATGGAAAACTTTCACTGAGGACGGAGACCACCATTTCTCCCGATCGTCAGTAATCATTCATGGCAGATGGCTGGGCTGTGTAGGTAGTCCATAGATAACAAAGTGAAGGTCCACTGGTGTCTGTCCCAGGTAAAGGCAAATTGGTCTTGGCTATCAGGGTGAATATTAAAACTAAAAATGCATTAGCTATAACCAGTACAACATGGTAAGTACCCAATTCAGTCCTTACTTAGGACATTATGTCAGTGATGTTAGGCACAGCTGTATGCAAGGGAGGAATTACTTTATTGAGTTGTCTATAGTCTACTGTCATTCTCCAGGTTCTGTCCAGTTTTCTGACTGGCCATATAGGAGAGTTAAATGTACTGTGGGCTAGTTTTAATGTTTACTCTCGACAATTTTATGATTATTTTCCCTATTTTTTATGCTCCCCTGGGAGCTGGTATTGTTTAGTAGCCACCAGTCTTCCAGGCAAGGAGGTAGCAGCTGTACTAGGGGATATAGAGCTCTGCCTCACAGGACTGACTTCATCCCACTGCTCTATAACTGGAACTTTCCAGCGTTAGTGTGTAGGCACAGTCCTTGTAACACATCATCTCCTTATATATATTCTTTAATTGGGAATATATCTATCTATATCTATATCTATCTATCTAGTACATTCTCTATTGTGCAGTCTACCGATTTTCAGTATTAATTTCACTGTTTATTCCTTAATTGCCTTTTTTCCATACCCATCTATGGCACTCAGGGCCCTTCAAACTCAAGGGGGTTTCCATAAACCGGGATACATTTTAATTCAGTATCCACCAAGGCAATCACTTGCTGAATGTTCTGTGAAAACTAGTATGTAGTATGCTGGATATGGAGCCTCCAAAATCTCTGTCCCTTGGATCAACCCCTAGACTTGAGAGAATAGAAAAGTGGAGTCTAATTTTTCTTCTGGTGGGACTGCCAGATTCACACAAGGCGAGCCATACAACCTTTCCTTCTGAGTGATGGCTGGAAAATCTTGCAAGCATGGAGTGGTCCCTGTGTGGCCTACACCTCTGCTTGCTTCTCTGGCAAAGGCTGGGAGTGTTTGTCTCTCAGCAGCTGTTGCTACAGCTACAGTAATACAACATTAGGCTGTTTGTCTATTTTGTGGGGATAGACTTCCGCTTTTGTGAATTCAGTACACAATTGCTTTCTAGTTACCGTAATGAGTTTCTCTACACGCAGTTACCCCATCTTGGCTCCATGGGTCCTACTTCTTTGACCTTTCTGATCCCTTTTTTCTGACATATAACCTCTGTCTTTCCCAAGTCTGCTATAGCTTGGTAGGCCGCAGAAACAGGCTACCCCACCAAGGGAGAGAGGAGAGAGATTATAGGCAGAACTGGGAGCTGATTGTATCACTTTAGTTTTCATCCTTCCAGAAAAAGGTAGTTAGGTTTGGCCCTTCGAAGGGCTTCCAATATATGACTTGTCTCATTCCCAATTCTCGCAGGAACTCCTGCATCTCCTCCATGATTGGCAACTAGGTTGAATTCCCAAGAGACTCCCTTCATCTGACTCGGTCCCCCGGTATCCCGCCATGATCCACATTTAAAGGGATGTATTTTTCTCATGTCACCTTGCGCCATATATGCTGTCTATGAAAAAGATGGTCAGCGACTTATGTCATTTCAGTCAGTTTTTGTTTCGACAAAATTATGCCATCAGCTCCTATAGCTCAGAGATGCAACAGTCACCCTGCAGTATTTTTTTCTCCACTTCTGGCACAATTTTGTAGCCAGCTCCACAAGTGCGGCCGATGTACACTGTCCTGCACTGGTGGGAAATTATTTCAAAAGGAGAGGGAAGTCTGCAGGGTCAACCCTCTCAGGGCTTTCCTGGTTGGTCTTTAACTTTTGTGTATCACACTGCGGCTCTCCCAATCCCCGGAATCTCCCTCGTCCTCCAACTCTACAGGATTCTCTTCCTCCTCAGAGGAATCTGAGTCTGCTTCAGGAAATCATTTTTTTTTTGGATTCCAAGCAGTGTCAGCAGTCACTCCCCCAGTGTGAGCCTATGGTGGCCGCTTTCTTTTCATTTTCTCAAATTGGCATGCTATGGCTTACAGCTGCTTGGTTGTTCACTCTAATTGGAGAGCCATTAGCTTTTTATTGTCCCCCTGAGTTAGTCCAGTTTTCCTTTCTGACTGGAGCTCCCCTTGCTGTTGGTGGTTCTGATTTCTGGCCTCTACATCCTTCTCAGAGGCCAGCCTCAAACCCCATAGCAGCGGCCATGTTACTGCCACTGCTATTGCCTCATACTCCTTATATTTTTTTCTTTTCTTTTCTTAAATCTCCTCTTTTCCCTGATTGCCTGGAGAACCTCCAGCAGCCCAGATGGTGTTTTGGAGGCATCTCTGTACTCATGCGGTGGTTCCCAGCCGTCCATGAGACTGGCTACATTGGACCACATTGAACCACTGACTTCACCTGGTATTTTCCCCAGTGATATTCTGGTATTTCTCCCAGAGATATATATCTCCCACATCCAACATCTCTGCACTTGACGACTCAACAGGGGATTTCTCTGGAATATCCTGTTTGTGATGCCAACCGTATAGCGGCAACACCAAATATGACAGGGTACTCGTGTAATATTTACCTATTCCCAAGTAATTGCCCAGAGGATCGGTCGGTAAAAGTATGGGTTTCTTATTACTTACAGGAGGGAATCGGTAGTGGCTGGTTGGAATAAGTTTTTACACACCTCAGTAGCCATGAAGAGAGAATATATATCCCCAGCATGGAAAAGGTATCAAATATTACATGCCAAGAAGAAGAAACACAGTTTTTTTTTTCCTCAGAAACTGTCTTGAAATTACAGATGTGAATATCTTTAAAGGCGTTTCAACCAGACACAGCCTTGGCCAGGGGCCATCTTCCCAGTTGGAAGGCAGTTATCATCAGGGGAGGGGAAATCAGAGCACATGCCCTGCATTTTCCCCACACTCTGGTGGTATGTTTTAACTTCCTGATTTTTACTTAGTGTTATCTTTTATAGTTTTTTGCTTTGAGATTTCTTTATTGTGAAGTTTACAAGAAACCTATTATAACTATAAAACTGATTTCAGTTAAACATTTATTTTTAAAAGGAGAAAACGTAAAAATTCTACGCTTTAAATCCATCCCCCTCACATTTTGACTTTTTGTCACAAGAGTTTACATATTTTTATTATTGTCTATCTTTTAATAAATTGTTGTAGTTACTATTATTTGTAATAGAGCTGTCTTTTAGTCTTCATATTGAAGATATGAGTAATTTATACATTAAAATTACAGTATTTGAGTATTCTGAATTTGTCTGTGTACTTGCTTTTACGAGTGAGTTTTATAGCTTACAATGTGTCCTTATTATATGTTTAGTTTCCCTTCCTTTCAGATTGACAAACTCTTTTTAATGTATCTTGTAATGCAGGTTTGGTAGTCATGAATTCCCTCAGTTTGTGTTTGTCTGGGAAATCTTTATCTCTCTTTCATGTTTGAAGAATAGTTTTGTTGGGTACAGTATTTTCAGTTGGTATATTCTCTTTATTCAGCAATTTAAATATACAGTCTCATTCCCTCCTGGTCTATAAGGTTTCTGCTGAGAAATCTGCCAGCCAGATGTATAAGAGCTCCTTTATGTCATTTACTTATGTTCCTCTTGCTGTTTCAGAATTCTCTCTTTGTCCTTGGTTTTAGTAACTTCAATTTTTATATGCCTTAATATATTCTTATTTGAGTTGAATCTTCTTGGTGATCTTAGACTTTCCTGTGTCTGAATATTTATGTCTTTTTTAAGGTCGTAATGTTTCCTATTATGATTTCTTTGAATAAAATTTGTACCCCAATCTTTTTCTTTACTCTCTCTAAGGCCAGTGATACTTAAATTTTCTCTTTTGAAGCTATTTCTTAAACATTGTAAGTAATATTTGTTTGCTTCATTTTTTTCATCTCTGACTATTTATTTTCAAATAGCTTGTCTTTCAGCTTACTGATTATTTCTTCTGCTTAATCTCTTATCCAGTTGAGATAAGTGAAATAAAGTGAAATAATGCATGTTTTTAGTTGCTGTTATTTTTTCAGCTTTAGTTTATCTGTGGGATCAGTTATATTATTTCAAACTCATTTTAAAATTTCTAATAAATTTCTGAATTGCTTCTCTGTGTTTTATTGAAGTTCATTGAGCTTCCTCAAAACAGCTATTCTGAATTTCCAATATGAGAGCCTATACTTTTTTGTCTTTGCAAGGTCAATCACTGGCATTTTATTTATTCCATTGGGTGAGTTCACATTTCTCTGAGTGTTTCTGATGCTCATGAACATTTATTAATGTCTAGACATTGAAAAATTAGGAATTTATTCCAGTCTAGGTTTGTTTGTACCTGTCTTTTTTTAAGAGAGTCTCATAGTACAGTAAAGAATACTAAATGCTGAGATCATTAAGCCTATGTCCACTGTAGCTGTATCTGTGCTAGAAGATGACTTAAACCCAGGTTCACAGTGAGTCTTCCAGACTCCTAACTTTTCAACCCTGAAGGACTTGAGATGAACAAGGACAATTACTTAGGTTTCCAAGCAAAATTTTTTGCCCACCACTTTTTTCTTCCAATCAGAAGTATTTTATGTCCCCCCTGCACTGTCTGGAGTTAAGAAAGGAGTGACAAAAACACATTCATAGTCTCTTCAGATGGTACCACACTGAATTGCATGGACAGTTCTTGGTCTTTCAGCCCAGCACAGTGCCAGAGCTCAAAAAAGGCTTGAATATCAAACTGAAATTAGCAACAATAACAGCAAAACACCCACCACTATCAAATTACAGAACCCTTATAATGACGCAGATGCCCCATAATCTGAAAACGTATTTCAGATTTTTTTCTTATATTTCTATAATCAAGTTTTTTATTTTGAATTTTTTATTGACATATAATATTTGACATATGTATGAGGTACATATGAGTATGTTTTGCATATATAGACTGTATCAAAATCAAATAATCTCTTCCAGCTACTATGAAATATACAACATATTGCTACTCATGATAGTCACCCTAATCTGCTATGAAATATAAGAACTTATTGATTCCATCTAACTGTAAATTTGCATCCAATCACCAAGTTCTCTTCATACCCCCCCATCATCATGTCTTACTAAACCTCTGGTATCAATCATTCTATTCTCTATATCTATGTAATCAAATTTTTAATTCCCACATATGAACAAAAACATGTCAAATTTGTCTTTCTGTGCCTGCATTATTTCACTTTACATAATGATCTCTAGGTCTATCCATGTCGCTGCAAATAACATAATGTCATGTTTTATAACTGATAGTATATATATTTGTATATCTATACCACATTTTTCCTTATCAGTGTTTCTGTTGATAGATACTTAACTTTATTGCATATCTTTGTTATTGTGAATAGTGCAACAGTAAACATGTGATTACAGGTTTTCCTTTGATTCACTGATTTATTTTTCTTTGGAAAAACACCCAGTAGTAAACTTGCTGAATTACATGTTATTTCTATTTTTAATTTTCTAAGAACTATCTATACTGTTTTCCCTAGTGGTTTTACTAATTTACATTCCCAACAACAGTGTATAAGAGTTCCCTTTTCTCTGTACCCTCACCAGTATCTGTTTTGTTTGGATATTTTTTCTTTTTTTTTTGACTTTATTTAGATTTTTTTCTCTTTAAATTTTTAAATTCTTTTTTATTATAAATATGTGGGGTACAATTCAGAGTTAGGTATAAAAACATTGATTATGCAGGTACCCTTGTTGATGAGGTATGCTCCTCCCTCCCTAGCAGTTTCCCTTCCTCAACTGCCATTCCAAATCCCCTCCCTTGACATTTTCCCATTACTGCCAGTCCCTTTTTTATAGTATTATAATTGTTCAAGGCCTGCTTGTAAGTGAAAACATATGGTACTCTGTTCTTGCTTTTCATGATAGATCACTGAATATGATCAACTCTAAATCCATCCAAGTTGCTGTGAAAGTCCATATGTTTGTCCTTCTTTATGACTGCATAATATTCCATTGTGTATATGTACCACATTTTTTTAAAAATTCAGTCCAACTTCTATGGGCAACATGGCTGGTTCCATGTTTTTGCTATTGTGAATAGAGCTGCAACAAACATACGTGTGCAAATATCTTTTCTGTAGAATGATTTTAGTTCCTCTGGGCATATTCCCAATAGGGAAATTGCTGGGTCATATGGAAGGTCAATTTCTAGTTGTTTCAGAAATCTCCACACTGTCTTCCAGAGAGGTTGCGCTAGTTTGCATTCCCACCAGCAGTGTAGAATCATTCCTTTTTCTCTACATTCTCCCCAGCGTCTGTTATTGTTTGTTTTATTAATGATGGCCATTCTTACTGGGGTTAGGTGGTATCTCAAAGTGGTTTTGATTTGCACTTCTCTGATGATGAGTGAGGTTGAATACTTGTTCATGTGTCTGTTGGCTGCCCGTGTATCTTCTTCTGAGAAGCGTCTCTTCATATCTTTTGTTCACTTTTTAATGGGGCTGCTTGTTTTTTTGTTTTGTTTTGTTTTGTTTCCTTTCAGCGCATTTGAGTTCCTTGTAGATTCTAGATGTTACGCCTTTGTCAGATAGCTAGTTGGCAAATATGTTTTTCCATTTGTGCGCTGTCTCCCTGCTCTCTTGATGGTTTGTTTGGCTTTGCAGAAGCTCATTAGTTTGATGAGGTCCCACTTGTCTATCTTAGTTCTTAAGGTATGGGCATTTAGGGTTCTGAATAGGAATTGGTTGCCAGTTCCAATTTCCATAAGAATGTCTCCCGCATTTTCTAAGATTCTTATAGTTTGAGGTTTTACGATTAGGTCTTTGATCCATTTAGAGTTAGTTTTTGTGAGTGGTGGTAGGTAGGGATCCTGTTTCAATGTTCTGCATGTGATCAGCCAGTTTTCCCAGCACCATTTACTGAATAGGTTCGCCTCTCCCCAGTTGTTGCTGTTGGAGGCTTTGTCAAAGATGACTTGGCTGAGAAATTGCGACTTTGCTTGCGGAATCTCTATACAGTTCTATTGTTCCATATGCCTGTTCTTGTACCAATACCAGGATGTTTTGATTACTGTAGCCTTATAGTAAATTTTGAAGTCTGGAAGTGTGATATCTCTTACTTTGTTTCTTTTGCTAAGAATTGTTTCGGCTATTTGTGGTCATTTATGTTTCCATATGAATTTCTGTATTGTCATTTCCACGTCTCAGAAGAATGATGTTGGTAACTTAATGGGTATTGTGTTGAATCTCTAGATTGTTTTTTGTAGGATGAACATTTTAACAATATTGATTCTTTCTATTCATGAGCATGGAATATTTTTCCATTTGTTTTTGTCTTCTTGGATTTATTTGGGCAGTATTTTGTAGTTCTCATTGTAAACATCTTTCACTTCTCTGGTTAGGAAGATGCTGAAGTATTTCATTTTTTGTGTGGCTATTGTGAATGAGATTGTGCTTTTTATTTGGGTTTCTGCCTGCTTGTTGTTGGTGTATAGGAATGCAATTATCTTTTACACATTTATTTTGTACTTTGAGACTTTGCCAAAATCCTTTATCAGTGCAACCAGGTTTTTGACAGATTTTTTGGATTTTCAAGGTATACAATCATATCATCTGCAAAGAAGCATAACTTGACTTCCTCTTTTCCTATTTGGATACCCCTGATTTCCTTCTCTTGTCTAATTGCCCTAGCTAGGACTTCCAACACATTGTTGAACAAGAGGGGTGAGAGTGGGCAGCCTTGTCTTGTTCAATTACAGCAGAAATGTTTCCAGTTTCTGTCCATTTAGCCAAATGTTAGCTGTGGGTTTATCATAAATGGCACTTACTATTTTGAGCTATGTTCCTTCTATATCTATTTTTCTTAATAATAGCCTTTTGAAGGTGGTAAGATGATATCACTTTGTGGTTTTGATTTCTATTTACCTGATGATTATTGACGTTGAGCATTGTAAAATATACGTTCTGGCCATTTTTATAACTTCTTTAGAGAATTGTCTATTGATTACTTTTGCCCACTTTTTAATGATGTTATTTGGTTTTTAATTAAGTTGCTTGAGTTCTTTTTTAGATTATGAATGTAAGTCTTTGTTCAGATGAAGAGTTTGCAAATTATTTCTACCATTCAACAGGCTGTCTCTTCACTCTGCTGTTTGGGTCTTTGGCATGCAGAAGTTTTTTAGTTTAGTTTAGTCCCATTTGTACAGTCCAAGTTGTCTGTGCTTTTCAAGTCTTAGCCATAAAATGTTAGCCTCAACCAATGCCCTGAAGTATTTTCCTTATATTTGTAAAGACAATTTTTGGTTTTACATTTAACTTTAATCCAAGTTCAGTTGATGTTTGCATATAGTGAGAGACAGAGTTCCAGCTTTACACTTCTGAATATGAACATCCAGTTTTCCCAGCAACATTTATTAAAGAAGATTTTTCTTTTCCTTAGTGTATGCTCTTGGTGCCGTTGTCAAAAAATTAGTTGTGTGTACAGAAGGATTTATTTCTGGGTGCTTTATTCTGTGCCATTAGTTTACATGACTATGAATATGATGCTAATTTGATTACTATAATATTGTAATATATTTTGAAGTCAGGCAATGTTATGCCTCCACCTTTGTTCTTTTTGCTCAGAATTGTTTTGGCTATTCTTATTCTCTTTTGGTTTCATATGAATGATAGGTTTGCCTTTTCTATTTCTTTGAAAAATTACATTGGTAATTTGATAAATATTTCACTGAATCTGTACATACTTTGGGCAGAATAGTTATTTTAATGATAGTAATTCTTCCAATCTGTGAGCATGAGATGTCTTTCCATTTGTTTGGGTCCTCTTTAATTTCTTTAATCAGTGTTTTGTAGTTTTTTTATAACAATTTTTTTAACTCCTTGGTTAAATATATTCCTAGTTATTTATCTGTAGTTATTTAAAGTGAAATTACCTTTTTGATTTCTTTTATCACTATTTAATTATTGAAGTATAAAACACTTCTGATTTCTGTATGCTGATTTTGTATCCTACAGCTACTGAATTTGCTCATAAGCTCCAAGAGCTTTCTGGTGGTGTCTTTTATGTTTTTCAAAGATATAAACATGACATCTGCAAAGTGGGACCATTTGAAAAATGAGAAAAGAGAAATTATTTATTTTTCTTTTCTAAATGTTCTAGCAAGGACTTCCACTATTATGTTGAATAGAAGTGATGAAAGTAGTAATCTTTGTCTAGTTCAAGTTCTTAGAAGTAAGGCTTTCAGCTTTTCCTCATCTAGTATAGCTCTGTGTCTTTTGTATATGACTTTTATTATTTTGAAGTCTATTTCTTCTAGGCCTAGTTTTTTGAGAGCTTTTGTAATGAAAAAAATGTTGAATTTTATGAAATGCTTACTTTGCAACTATTTATTGAGATTATCATATGCTTTTTGTTCTTCATTCTGTTGATGCGATGTATCACATTTATTGATTTGCATATATTAAGCCATTTCTGCATCCTTATGATTACCTGTTGATCATGATGTATTATATTTTTAATGTGCTGTTGAATTTGCTTTGTTAGTGTTTTGCTGAGAATTTTGCTTTTATGTTCATCAGAAATATTGGACTGTAGGATTTGTTGTTGTTGTTGTTGTTGTTGTGCTCCTTTCTGCTTTTGGTATCAAGGTAATAATGGCCTTGTAGAATGATTTAGAGAATATTTTCTTCCCTTCACTTTTTTTGGAATAACTTTAGGAGGATTGGTATTAGCTGTACTTTACATTTTTGGTAGAATTTAGGAGAATATGCATCTAGTACTGGGCTTTTTTTTGTTGTTAGCAGGCTTTATTATTAATTGAATCTTGTCATTCATTATTGGTCTGTTCGAGTTTCTTATTGAGTTTTTTATTCTGCTGAGTTTCTTATTTCTTTCTGATTCAGTCTTGGTAGGCTGTGTATCTCCAGAAATTTATCCATTTCCTCTAGGTTTTTCAGATTGATACTGTATAGTGTGTTCATAGTAGTTTCTGATAATTTTTGTATTTCTGCAGTGTCAGTCTCCTTTTTTTTACTTGTTAGTTTGTTCTTCTTGTTTTGGTTAGTCAAGCTAGTAGTTTAACAGTTTTATTTATCTTTTTGAAGAACCAACTTTTTGTTCCATTGGATTCTTGTATTGTTTTTGTTTTTGTTTTTGTTTTGAGTTGGAGTCTCACTCTGTCGCCCAGACTGGAGTGCAGTGGCCGCTCCCGGCCACGGCAGCCTCGACCTGCTGGGTTCCGGTGATCCTTCCGCCTCAGCTTTCCAAGTAGCCGGAATTACAGGCATGCGCTACCACGCCCGGCTGATTGTTTGATTTATTGTAGAAATGAGGTCTCGCTGCCCAGGCAGGTCTTGAACCCGCGGGCTCAGGCAATCCACTCACCTCAGCCTCCCAAAGGCGCGTGATTACAGGCTGAGTCACCAAGTCTGGCTTTTGTATTGTTTATATGCCTCTATTTTTTTAGTTCTTCACTGACATTTATTGGTTCATTGCTTCATCTAATTTTGAGTTTGTTTTGTTTTTTTATTTTCTACTTATCTAAGATGCGTCATTAGAATTTTTTGTTGAAATCTTTCGACTTTTTGTTGAAGTTTATTGCTATACACTTTCTTCTTAGTATTGCCTTTCCTGAATCTACTTTTTTGTTTCCATTTTATCTTGTTTTAACTTTTTTTAACTTTCATCTTAGTTTATTAATTCACCCAATGATCCTCTAGGAGAATGTTGTTTAATTTCTATGTTTTTTACAGTTTAATTTTTTTTTAAATTTTACAGATGTGGGGTACAATTCAGGTTAGGTATACAAATGTTCATTATGCAGGCACCCTTGTTGATGAGGTGTGCCCCTCCTTCCCTGGCAGTTTTCTTCAACTGCCAATGCCAACCCCCCCTTCCCTGGCAGTTTCCTACTACTGTCAATCCCTTTCTCTTAGTATTATGATACTTGTTCATGGTCTGCTTATGAGTGAGAACATATGGTACTCTGTTCTTTGTTTCTGTAATAGATCACTGAGCATGACAGATTCTAAATCCATCCAAGTTGCTGCAAAGTCCATATGTTTGTCCTTCTTTATGGCTGCATTATATTCCATTGTGTATATTTACCACATTTTTTATCCAGTCCAGCTTCGATGGGCAGCAAGTTTGGTTCCATATTTTTACTATTGTGAATAGAGCTGCAACAAACATGCATGTGCAAGTATCTTTTTTTGGTAGAATGACTTGAGTTCCTCTGGGAATATTCCCAATAGGGGGCTTGCTGGGTCATATTGAAGATCAGTTTCTACTTATTTCAGAAATCACCACACAGTCTTCATGGAGGAACTCATGGAGGAACTGTTTAGATCACCTGTCTAGTACTGACAATGGGGGTGTTAAAACAATTTACTATAATTGTATTGAATTCTATTCTTAGTTATAGTAATATTTGCCCTATGAATGTGGGTGCTTCACTGTTGGATGTGTATACATTTAGAATTGTTATATATTTTGATGGCTTATCTCTTTTTTACTGTGTAATGACTTTCTTTGTCTCTTTTCACTGTATTTGTCTAAAATTTATTTTATCTGATGTAAGTATAGCTATTTCTGTCTGATTTTGGTATCTATTTGTATGGAATTTATTTTATCCCTTATTTTTAGACTATATGTGTCTCTATAAGCAAAGTATGTTTCTCTTAACCAACATAGAATTAAATCATATGTTTTTATCTATTCAAATCAGTGTTTATCTTTTAGATGAATAATTTAATCTAACTAAATTTAAGGTTATTATTGATATGTGAAGTTTTGTTCTTGTTATTTTATTCATTGTTCTCTGGTTGTTTTGTATATTATTTCTCTCTTTTTTCACCTTTTGGTAGTTTTCTATAATAGTATCATTTTAGTTTTTATCTTTCTCATTTATGTATTTAGCTAACCAGTGAGTTTTAAATATTTATGTGTTTTCATAATGATAAATGTCTCTGCTTCCAGTTGTAGTACTTCCTTAAGTATTTATTTTAGTTTCTATCTAGAAGCTCTTCCACTTTTGCTTGTCTAAGTAAGGCTTTACTCCTCCTTCATTAAAGGAAGATAATTTTGCTGTATACAATATCCCCGACTGACAGTCTTTTTTTTTTTTTTTAACATTTTGCATGCATCATCCTACTTTTTCTTTTCCTACAAGGTTTCTCCTTAGAAATTTCCTGTTAGTCTGATGTGTTTTCCTGTATGGTAACTAGATTCTTTTCTAATCCTCTTTTTAGAATTCTCCTTTTGTCTTTCATGTTAGACCATTATATTACAATGTGCCATGGAGAAAACCTTTTAGTATTGCATTTGTTTTGTGAACTCAGAGTGTCCTATATCTGGATGTCTAAATCTTTTGGTAGATTTTGGAATTTGTGTCTATTATTTTATTAAATATGTTTTCTAACCCTTTTTTATTTTATTTCTGGAATCTCAGCAATTCAAATATTTTCATGTTTTATAGTGTCTCATATGTAATAAGACTTTGGTAATTTTCCTTAGATTATTTTTTTGTCTCATTTGGCTATTTCAAAGATCTGTCTTCAAGTTCTGAGATTCTCTCCTCTGCTTTATTTAGTCTATTGTTGAAGCTTTTGAATTTATTTTGTATTTCATTCAATGAATATTTTAGTATTAGGATTTATGTTTGATTCTTTTTTATTATCACTAACTCCCTGGTAAGATTTTCATTTATATTCTGATTTTTTTTTTTTTCTGATTCCTCTGTATTATCTCTCAGGATTCTCTTGTTTCTCACTGGGCTCTTTAGACTCAATAATTTAAATATTTTTCTCAGATTTTGTGAGTTTATTTTTAGTTGGAATCTGTTACTGACGAATTATTATGTTCCTTTGGTAGTGTCATATTTCCTTGCTTTTCCATGTTTCCTGTCTTCTTGCATTCATTTCTACTCATCTAGTGTAACAGTTGCTTCTTCCAATTTTTGAATTCACCTTAATAATGGAAGGGCTTTTTTCCTGAAGATGTCTTTATGGTTTTTGTTGAGAAAAGCACTTTGGCTTTGATTCTGGGTGTTTGCAATAGTGTTTTCTCTTTGTGAGTTCTTTAACTGTAAATATAATCACTGTAATTTCCCCAGTGGCGTGAGGTATAATTATTAGTGGATACATTTTGCTGGGGACTGGTGATAACAGTGGGCTGAGTATACCTGCTCTTAAGACCCAGGGTGGAGTAGGTTGGCACCAGTGATAATGGGTTCAGGTTGATCAATTCTTTGGCCTCAAGGTAGCTTATTCAGATGCTAGTAGTTTCAAAAGTGGACTGGGAAAGTGGGTGGAATTTTGGGCTCTAGTGTAGCTGTAGTAGCATGGGCATTGGCATTGACAATGGTGGGACTGATCTCTGGATCTTGAACAGTCTGTGCTGGTATTGGCAGTGGCTGCTATGGGCTTACTGGGTCAATCTTTAGACTCACATATATAGATGCAGGTAGATGCCAAATATATTGTTTTAACTGGGTGGATAGTTCCTACCTCAAGGTCCTCAAGAAGAATGTTTAGGTTCTAGTAGTACTAGACCAGGCTGGGAAGTTTCTTGGTCCTCAAACTGTATGCTCTGTGATGGGAGTGTCAAAGCCTGACTGGGTGGGCTTGTCTGTAAGCTTCCTAATGGTGTGTACAAGCTCTAGTCAGGGTAAGCAGGGGAAGGATCATACCCAGGCTACCTGCAGTGTGCTTAGGTTAGGGGAAGCAGCAGTTACAAAGTTTTCCTGCTACTGGAGATATAAGTGCTGTCTTCAGTGATGGCATGCTAAGCCATTGGGTAGGGATTGCATGTGTCACTCGTGTCTAAGTTCCAGCACTGCTGGCACCTCAGCCTTTGCTGCAGTTGCCAGCTTCTTGATCACACCTTGACCTCAGGTATAGTAGCCCATGGTTGTTAATACGTAAGCACCTGGGGTAGCAGCCTATGCTTCTTTTGCATTTCTGCTCTAGCACCACTGGGCCTCAGGACAGTGTACACTCAGTTGAATGCAGTTCACTAAAATGGCACCTCTCTTGCACCTTAACCCCCATGGTGGTAGCTTACACCTCAGTCACTGTTGGGAGCTGACCACGGAGGCCCACTGAACGTTAGGGATCAGGAAGGGCCGTTGACCCTGAGACCACTAGGATGCATTAGGGAGCTATTGACCCCATTTCGTCCCCCTTTCTACTCAGCACTAACCAGATTAAGCTCCTGTGAGCTCAAGACATAAAAACTCTGAGACCAGGACAAACACAAGGTAACTTTAGAAGCTCATTGCTCCCATTCTTCCACAAACTGCAGTTTTGGCTTTCACACAACTTATAATTCAAACTCATGTCACATCTAAGAGCCTTAGTATTGGTCACAGGCTTCTAGGTCATGATCTTAGGATTTATTGAAGGTGTAAATTGTAGAATATAGTTTTAGAAGACAGCCATTTTGTTGAAAGAATGTGGCTGGGTTACTTGCAGGTAGCCCACTGTGAACTTTGGACTGGGCCACATTCCAAACATTCTGGGATGGGCCATTTTTGCTTGTAAAGTAAATACTTAAGCTTCTATAGAATTGTTTAACTTGGCATAAATTAATCAGTTTAGGATGAAAAAGCTTTATAGAATATGTCAGTCACAGATTAGGTTATCGTTTGTTATGGGATTTTAAGATTATCATATGAAAAGGGTTTAAAGGCAATCATTGATTAAGTTTTCATGGATTAAGGTTTCTGGTGGGTGGGGGACGCCCCTCCCACGTCTGACTTTGTATATAAAAGACCCGTTGTAATTCCCAATAACACACATCGCTTCTGCACTAGACCGGAGTCCAGTCTCTTTCTTTTTCTCTCTCTCTTCTCCCCCCCCAATCGCCGATGCCGTCTCCACCATTGGGGTACCCTGAACCCGGCTGGTCACATCTCTATCATGGGTGCAGTAATCCACAGTTGCTCACACCTAAATCTTGGGGGAGCAACTTGTGCTTCTCTTGCGCTCCATTCCTGGTGCTGCTGGACTCCAGAGCAGTATGCAGTCTTCTGGAGATAGGGTTCTAAAATGGTGCCTGATGTAACTTCTCATGTCTCCAGGAAGTATGGAGCCCAGCATATGCTTCCTCCATGGGGCAGCTCCATATGTTCATTGCAGCATTTGTAATGATTGAGGGAAAATCCTGTGGTTAAAACTGCAGGGAGTCCTTGGTGGAAAGGTGGACCACTGAGGATCTCCTATTTATTTATTTTTCCCTATATTGAAGAGTTTCTGTCATCTTCCATTCAACCCTAACTGAACAGCCTGCCACATTTCCTTTTTCTTTCTTGCTTTAGGTATTACCTGTCATTTTTGGTTGAGTGCCAATGCTTTCCTTTATGATCTATTTGAAGTGTGATTACTTACTCACTATTTTGGTTCTTCTAAGTGTAGAAGATGAGTATGAAATGACTCTAGTCATCCATCTTGAACCATCTCACAAAAAAATTTAACCTTTTTCATTTAAAACAACCATAATTTACCTGTAAATAAGGTGCTAATGAAATACTCATTTCTAAGTTGCTTATTTTTTTCTGTTTTGTATATTGGAACAAATAAAACAGAACCACAATTGGAAACACAATGTTTTTTTCCTCATTTTGAATTACAAATATACACAATTTTATGTACATGTGGATCTCAATAGGCTTCTGAAAAACATCTGGTTTATAATTTTGGAACTGTCTGGGATCACATGCTGGGATCCTTGGTCTGCAGTGGTATTTCTGAAACCTTGGTCTGGATAGGGAAACTTGATACCAGAGTCTATTAGGGTGGGCCTAGACCCTGGGTCTACCAGAGTGTGGGATCACAGGGGTTGTTTTAAGGCTAGTGCCGAAAAAGAAACAGGCTTGCACTAAGCGTGCATGTGTCCATGGGTGCCAGCCTTCATTCTGTTTTCATTAGGGTCATTCCGGAGGTTGAGTCTATGGGTGCTAACCTGATGACTAGAACTTCAAGGGTTCTGGTCTAGTGCTAGAATGGTTGCAAGGCCTGGAACCTTGCCTGCTAGCCAAGTGCTGGAGGCAACAGTGCATCAGCTGGGGCCAACCTGAACCCCTGGGGTGCGTTTAGAGTATAATTCTGCAGGGCAGGTCTGAAGCTTCAGACTGTGGAGGTTGGCCTGGCAAAGGGATAGTCATGAAACATAGGGCCACTAGGGTCAGTCAAGTTCTGAGGTTGTTTCAGAGCCTAGGGTTACTAAGGTCAACCTAGAAATTAGGTGGTTAAGAGGCCAAGTCCACTGGGCAGACCTGGAGCCTGAGGTTGCAACTTCTGACCTGGTGCTGGAGAGGGCCTAGTGGCTCACTCCATGAATATTAATTAGAAGCCTGGAGCCATAGGTACAGGCGTGGCTTTGAGTTTTACTGTGGTGAGCATGGTGTGGGGGGTCTGACAAAAGGTTTTGTACTTACTCTCTCTTCTTCCCCCTAGAAGAAGGTATCCCTTGTTATGTTATGCTGCTTGTGGTTGGGAAAGGGATGATGAGGGTAATGTAAAACTACTTTTTCTACCTTTTTGGAGGTGTCTTTTTCTTATTTATTTGTTACACTTAGGTATTCTTTCACCTGGTTTCTTTAGATTTTGTGAAGGTATTTATAAGTGTGTGTAGTTGTTCATTAATGCTTCACTGGTGGTGAGGGGCTCTACCATCTTGCTAATTTTCAGGCATCTCCATATACATTTCAACTACTGAAGATAGTACAGAACAGTTTTAGAAGAGAAATAACAAAAAATTACATTAAAAATACTACATGATAGTCATCATATATGTATATATAATAAATGAAGCACAGTCCCCAGTGTATAATAAATACTCAATAAGTACTGTTATTATCTTAGAAAGGAGGTAGAATATTATGGTGATTAAACACACCATTTTGGGAATAACTGAAACCTGGATTCTAGTTCTATCTTTACTGTTTACTAGGTGTGTAAACTTAAACAAATTATGTAACCTTTAAAAGTTCAGTTAACTTTATCTATGAAAGGGAATAATAATGTCTTTGTTATATTTCTAGGACTTCTATGACAAATAACCAAACACTTGATGTCTAATACCAACAAAGACTTACTCTTTCACAGTCCTGGAGGCCATAAATACTTAGCCAAGGCACCACTGAGGCCATGCTCTCTTAGAAGACTCTAAGGGAGAATCTTTGCTTCGCTCTTCTAGTTTCTGGTGGTTCCAGTTGTTTGCTGACTTCCTTAGCCACATGATTCCTACCCTGCCTCTAACTTCACATGGCCTTTACCTCTGTGCATATATTTTCTCTTCTATTTTTATAAGAACAATTGTCCTTGAATTTAGGGTCCAGGATAATCCATAATCCACTCTTAGGATTTTAAATTTAATTACATTTATAAAGACCCTTTTTGCAAATAATGTCACATTGAGGGTTTGTGAGAGTTAAGACATGCACATGTCTTTTTTGAGGCCATTATTCAATCCACTAAAATACTTTTGAAAGATTCTGTTTATCATTTAACTACCAGGCACACCTCTTTTTCCATGACAGGAGAGTCTATCTCCCCCTACAGAGACTGAAAATGCTATATACACATCTTAATAACCACTTTTATAGCCAGTTCATAGACAAATATCATATTTCTGGTACATAGTGTGTAAGGGAAGGCTTGTGAAATATTTTGTTCTAAATTAAAAGTGGAAAATATTACTTTCCTTCTACCTTTTAATAATGTTTGTGAGAACATAATCCTTAGAACATCTGCAGTCATCTGTGTCCATAAGGTAAAGACCAAGAAAATAGCAGAAATTGACCCAGAATTCAGAAATAATGGAAGTAGTAAGTTACTAAAATATTGAATTCTTTTACTTATATACTTCTTGTTGTGAGTGAAAAATAAATCCCAATTTGTTTAAGTCACCTTTAATTAGATGGTTTGTTCTAATAGATAAAGATGTTGTAACCCATGTACCACTTCAAGAAAGTTTTCTGGAAGTTAAATGCAAAAATGTAATTATCTAAAAATGTTTACCATGGTACCTAACATAAGGTAAATACTCAATACATGTTAGCTATTACTATTAATATATGAAATAAATAATGGTTCTCAGGGTTTCAACAGAGGCTAGACTTAAAAAAAAAAAAACAAGACAGCATATGTTTTTTCCCATCCACAGACCCAGAGAGTGTAATGGGTGCTTTACTGATTTGAAGAAGAAAATCTAAACCCTAGTTAACTTCTATAATTGAATTGTTATTCATTTGCTGTACCTTCAACTTTATGCCATTTTGGAACAAGCATAATAAAAGAGGACTTTAATGAGAGTAAGACAAAAGTGAAAAAAATGAAAATGTTGGACATTTTATTGGTGGGCAGGTCATTTCTACCTCACTGGCTGATGCTTATATCTCTATTAAGTATGACTGGTTGGACCCAGATATGAGATTTACCAGACAAAAATAGTGTTTTCTTAGTGCTATCTTCCTTCTTAGGCAATAAACAAATGACAACCATAGAAGACAGTCATATAAAAATGGAATGAAAATGCTTAATCATTTTAATTCCTGGAATTCTCAGTACTTGCACAGGCTGGACTGTGAGGTACATTATAACCTCATCAGGGGGGTTGGAGGGAAAGGGAAAATCTAGGTATATCTCTGGACAAGGTAAGAGATCTGATTTCTAAGAATAGTGACCAATAATATTCAAATAATTAGCATGCACTTGTTTCTGATCTGCTTTGTGGAATCTTGGCTTTGGAAATTTTTATGGTTACACAGAACCTACAGCCAGTTAAATGTCAATATCTTTAATTATCATGCAGTCAGTCTAGATTAAAACAGTACCTTGAAAAATAAACAGGCAGAGAAACAAATAAAAAGCACAAACCCATTCACAATAACCACAGAAATATGAAATACCTAGGCATCAACCAGAGAAGTGAAAGACCTATTCAATGAAAACTACAAAATACTGTTCAAAGAAATCCAAGAAGATACAAAAGTGGAAAAATATTCCATGCTCATGGATAGGAAGAATCAACATTGTTAAGCTGTCCATCATACCGAGGGAAACTACAGATTCAATGCAATACCCATTAAATTACCAACATCAACTCTTCTCAGACCTGAAAATGACAATACAGAGATTCATATGGAAACATAAATGACCATGAATAGTCAAAACAATCCTCAGCAAAAGAAACAAAGTGGAAGGCATCATACTTTCAGACTTTAAACTCTTTAAACTATAAGGGAATAATCAAAACAATCAGGTATTGGTACAAGATCAAGCATATAGACCAATGGAAAAGAGAGATTTTGGAGGCAAAAATCTCAATTTCTCAACCAGTTCATCTTCGACAAAGCCTCCAGCAACAACCACTGGGAACAGGAGAACCTATTCAGCAAAATGGTACTGGGAAAACTGACTGACCACATGCAGAAGATTGCAACAGGACCCCTACGTATCATTATTCACAAAAATCAACTCAAAATGGATCAAAGACCTAAATGTAAAACCTCAAACTGTAAGAATCTTAGAAAATGCAGGAGACACGCTTGCAGAAATTGAAGTATGCAACCAATATCTGATAAAATCCCCAGATGTCTATGTCATTAGAGATAAAATAGACAAGTGGGACCTAATTAAACTGACAAGCTTCTGCAAAGAAAAAGAAACCATCAAAAGAGCAGAGAGATAGCCCACAGAATGGGAAAAAATATTTGCCAACTGTATATCTGACAAAGGCCTAACATCCAGATCTACAAGAAACTCAAAGATGCTGAAAGGAAAACAAACAAGCAAACAAACAAACAAACAAACAAACAAACAGAAAGTGGGCAAAAGACATGAATAAACACTTCTCAAAAGATGTCATATAGGCAGTCAACAGACACATGAAAAAAGGTTCAGCCTCACTAATCATCAGAGAAATGGAAATCAAAACCACACTGAGATATCACCTAATCTCAGTAAGAATGACCATGATTAATAAAACAAAAACAATAGATGCTAGCAAGAATGCAGAGAATAGGGAAACTTCTACACTGATGGTAGAATGCAAACTAAATCAACCTGTACAGAAAACAGTGTGACGATTTCTAAAAGAACTAGAAATTGACCTTCCATATGACCCAGCAATATCCCTACTGTGAATATACCAGGGGAACTCAAACCATTCTACCAAAAAGATACCTGCACACTCATGTTTATTGCAGCACTATTCACAATAGCAAAAAACATGGAACCAACTGTGCTGCCCATTGAAACTGAACTGGCTTAAAAAAGTGGTACCTATACACAGTGAAATATTATGCAGCCATAAAGAAGGACAAACATATGGACTTTGCAGTAACTTTGATGGATTTAGAGTCTATAATACTCAGTGTTCTATCACAGAAACACAGAACTGAGTACCACAGATAAGTGGACACTGAACGTTTACCATAATACTGTAAGAAAGTGATTGGCAATAGCAGGACACTGCCAGGGGAATAAGGGGTAGCACATAATATCATTAAGTTTATCTGATCTCAGACCAAGTAAAGTAGGGAACAACAGGAGACCCAAACCTTACCTATGTGATAACCACTTGTATACTTAATCCTGAATTGTATGCCACATCATTAAAAGACAAGAAAAGAAAATTTAAAAACATAAAACTGTACTTTGGTCAACCTCAAACAAGGAAAATTCCCACCCAACAAATAGAGTACACTATGTGTGGCAAAGGGGGAAACCTCTAGATAACTGGGCATGACAGTACTGAGAAGCTCACCTAAGACACACTAGATCACTCAAAATGCAATGTACATAAGAATAACCCAGATAACTTATTAAAACGTATGTTCCTGCACTATAATTTCTTGGAATTTTAATTTTAAGAGATTAGAGTTGGGCCTAAACATACTGTTAATATACACCTTATCATAAATGGAATTGTGTCTCCTCAAAATTTATATGTTGAAGCCCCAACTCTGAATGCAACTGTATTTGAAGATGGGTCCTTTAGCAACATAACTAAAATGAAATGAGATCTTATGATACTATGGATGAAGTCTTAATCCAATAAAACTTGTGTCCTTATAAGAATAGAAAAATACACCAGGGACATCCCTCTTTCTTACACACACAGAAAGGCCATGTGAGAATACAGTGAGAAGGCAGCCCCAGTAAGCCACGAAAAGAAGACTTACCAGAAACCAACACTGCTGAGACCTTGCTCTTGAATATTTAGCCTCAAAAACTGGGGAAAACTTATTTTTTATTGTTTATGCCACACAGTCTCTGGTATCTTGTTATGGCAGCCCAAGCTGACTAATGAACTTCCTTCGAGTGATTTTCATGCAGGTGATTTTTGGGCCATACTTTAAGAAATACCTTATAATTTCAGATTTCACAGAGTTTTACTATAGTTCTGAACTTATATAGTGGTTTTCCAACATAAGATGATGCCAAATCTAAAAGCAGAAATTATTAAATCCCTTTATCTAGATAAGACTCATGTACTAGATGCTGAGGATACACCTGGGAATAATATTCAAAGTATTTAATAGCTATTATATACCAGCAAATCAGAAATGATCCCTGACCAATTGAAACATGACAGCTGTATGTTGTACTATGTAAAATTAATTCGAGTCATGAATATGACTGTAAAAGATATAGGCACAGTACCAGTCCTTCAAGAACTTAATTATAGTGCGGTGTATTGAAAAGAAAGTAACTGATAAATATAGAGAGTAATGAGTGCTATCACAGAAGTAAACACAAGCAGCTATGGCAACACATAAGAGAATGCCCAAACAAAAATTAAGAGAGGTTAGGAAAGGTATCCTAGGTTAAGTAACATATACATTAAAAGTTAGAAGTTTAACAAATAAGATTTAGGTAGCAACATGTATGTTGGACATGGAGGTTGAGGGTTGTTTGTACAAGGAAACAGAAGCAGGTGTGAAAAACCAGGAAGTAAAAAGATCATGAAACTTTGGGCTGCTGAATGCAAGTAAATATGACTTAAGTAGATCAGTGGAAAGAGTTGAGACTGCATTGGTAGGCAGAGGTCAGATTTTAAAAGTTTGTTTTATGTTTAAGCAATATCAGGTAGTTTTGATTTTATTATAAGTGCAATAAAAAATCTGTGAGTGACTGACATAAACAAATTTTGTTTTCAGAAGTTAATTGTGCTGCAGTGTGGATAAGACTGGATTAGAAAAGGAAATATCTAGCATCTACATGACCTGTAAAGAGATTGTGACAATAATATGAAGAATTTATATTACTCTAAAACAAGTGGCAGTAGAAATGGAAAAATAGGTTCAGGAGATATTTAACAAGCATAAATTACAGGAATGACTTATTGGCATCAAAATGGGTTGGTAAGAGATGAGGAATTAAGGATGGTAGCTAATTTTCCAATTAAAACAATAGACGTTGAAAGTAGCAGCAATCACAATCCAAGGATAATATTTAGAGAGTGTTAAAAATTTGGGACCTATGGGTCCTTTTGAGGAAAAAAATGGGACTCTCTCCAGAAAAACACACCTATATAAGTATGCATATTTCAACTTCCTGACACCCACATAGGTTTTCTGAAACTATCCATGTTTGCCATTTTTACATTCCAGTTAAAGACTTCCTGATATCAAGAGAAAGGCCTGAAACACAATTGTGAAGAACAACATTTGGTATGTATGACATTTTATAAAAATATCAAGGACTAGCCAATAACATTCAATGTAGACTATATTGGAGTTTACATTTGAGTAAATGCCGGCCTACTCCCCTTCACACAGCCTTCAATTTTTTAACTGACGAAATCAAAGTCCAGAAAGAAAAAAAAAAGGAAAAATTAATGTTTTACTCCATTTCACTTTAAGGCTAAAACTAAACAACATTTCTCTTAACATATATAACATAATTAAAAGTTGTATTTTAGTTTTTTTTTGTATTTTAAAGATGTAGGGTACAATTCAGTATTAGGTGTACAAATGATCATCATACCGGTAAAGTTTGGGCCTTCCTTTGGTCCCCACTTCACCTGGTTTGAGATCAAGAACACTAATTGATGTGTGTACCCCTCTTCCCTGGCAGTACTCTTCTATTTCTGACCCCTTTTTTATAGCATTATGGTAAATGGTCAGGGTCGACATGAGCGAGAACATGTGGTACTCAGTTCTTTGTTTCTGTGACAGATTACTGAGTACTATAGACTCGAAATCCTTCCAAATAGCTGCAAAGTTCATGTTTGTCCTTATTTATGACAGCATAATATTTCAACATGTATATGCAACACCGTTTTTTAAAATTAATCCAGTCCAGTTTCCATGAGCAGCATGATTGTTTCCATGTTTTTGCTATTGTGAATAGTGCTACAATAAACGTGTGTGCAGGTATCATTTTTGTAGTATGATTCGAGTTCCTTCAGGCATATTCCCAGTATGGGTATTGCTGGTTCATATGGAAGGCCAATTTCTAGTTCTTTTAGAAATCGCCACATTGTTTTCCATACAGGTTGATTTAGTTTGCATTCCCATCATCAGTGTAAAAGTGTTCCCTTTTCTCTGCATCCTCGCCAACATCTGTTGTTTTTTGTTTTGTTAATGATGGTCATTCTTACTAGGGTTAGGTGGTATCTCAGTGTGGTTTTGATTTCCATTTCTCTGATGATTAGTGAGGCTGAGCACTTTTTCATGCACCAGTTGGCCGCCCGATTATCTTCTTTTGACAAGTGTTTATTCATGTCTTTTGCCCACTTTTTAATGGGGCAATTGATTTGTTCCTTTTGGCACATTTGAGTTTCTTGTAGATTTTGGATGTTAGGCTTTTGTTAGATATACAGTTGACAATCTTTTCCCATTCTGTGTGTTGTCTCTCCACTCTCTTGATGGTTTCTTTTGCTTTGCAGAAAGTATTTTTGTTTTTATAAAACTGCCTTTTTGTTGATCTCTGACCTCAACCTGTTCTGTCATAGTATATTGCATACTTTCCTTTATTTCAGATGTTTCCTTCTATCCAACCAAATTCCCAAATGCAAATGTAAACTTTATGAATTTAAAAACATTCAGATGGCCTTTAAATTCTCGGTCCAAAAATACTAAAGAAACTAAACAGTTCAGATAGTACTCATTACCCGATAGATTAAGCCAATTTATATGCAGTGGCCTTGACCTTTGAATTAACATGAGAAATGAAAATGCTAAACATAAAATAAACTCATCTGTCAGTTAGAAAAAAAGTGTACATTATACATATGTCTCGCTGGATATAACCTTTTAAATTAAAACTGTGATGGTTTGCTTGTACAGACCAATTTTCATGTAAAATATCACACTGTTATTACTAGGATGTTTAAAAATGACAAAGTTTTGCATAATTTTAATGCCAATTGCCAAAGGGCTATAAAAGCTTAAGTGGCACAGAAAGATAATGGGGATAGAAACCTTATGCATGTAGAAACAAATAGTGTTAGTTTTGTAGCATATATTAACTATTTTCAGCATACTAAATGGGTTACAAACACCATAGCAAGTTAGTTCAACAGATTGAAGTTCAATACAAGTAAAGTCATAGTCTGAGACTATTTTTCTACATAGTCATCTTCTGTCTTATGTTCATAGACAACATCTTTAATATTGACACAGCTAACTTTCAGGCACTCAACAATATGAAATGGAATGATGATATTGAGTCAAACTTTCCACTACTACTGTGTAACATATGTGCTCTAAACACAATGAGTCAATAGTGTGATCTTTGGTCCATAACCAATCAGCAAGAATGACCTTATTTTGGTCTATTTATGTGCTCTTGAATGGGTAGTACAATTACTCTTGGGCTGAACAGTTTTAAATAAATAGCTCCAAAGGTCTTTTTCTCTACCATTTCTTTGTAATTTACTATAATATTGTGTTAGTTATAATATTGCCAGCTACAAGTATCAGAAAATTCTGACTCAAACAGGCTTATTTAATAAGGGGGGTTACTATGCTACATATCAGAGGATTTAGAAGTAGGGTAAGTTTCAGAGTTGATTGATTGAGGGGGTCACCGATGACATCAAGAACATTATTTCTATATCCATAATATGCCACCTAATTTGATTGGTTTTGCCTTTAGTCTGGTTCTCTTTATGGTTTCAAGTTTGTAGATGCATTAGTGTCAAGGATTGCAGTCAAACATGACGTTTTCTATCAGATGAGAATAAATGGTCTTTTCTAAAGTGAGGATACCTTTCCCAGAAGCCTTTTCTCATATCTCATTTCTCATTTACTATACCCCCTCCAAAAAGAAAAACAAAAAAGCTTTCCCCTAAAGTAATTACTAGGAAAAAAAAATGTCTTTCCATTAGTTTGTGTCATCTTTGATGTCTTTGAGCAGTGTTTTGCAGTTCCTGTTGTAAAGATCTTTCCTCCTCTGATTAGGTAGATGCCAAGGTACTTTTTTTGTGTGTGGCTACTGTGAATGGGTTTGTGTCTTTTATTTAGATCTCTGACTGTTTGTTGCTGGTATATAGAAATGTGACTATCTCTTGTATGCTGATTTTGTATCTCCAAACTTTACCAAAGTCATTTATCAGTGCAAGGAGGTTTTTGATGAACCCTCTTGGAGGGATAGCTTATCTTCCTTTTTTCCTATTTGATTTTCTCCTCTTGTCCAAATACTCTAGCAAGGTCTTCAAGGACTGTGTTGAACAAAAGGGGTAAGAGTGGGCAATGTTATCTCATTCCTGTTTTCAGGGGAAATGCTTCCAACTTCTGTCCATCGAACAATATGTTGGCTGTGGGTTTATCATAGATGGTCTTACTGTTTTGAAGAATGTTCCTTCTATGCCCAGAACAGGTGCATAGACCAATGGAACAGGAAAGACATTGTGGAAGCAAAAATTCAATCTCTCACACAACTCTTCTTTGATAAAACCATCAGTAACCACCACTGGGGATAGGAGACCTTATTTAGCAAATAGTTCTGGTAAAACTGGCTGACCACATGCACAATAATGAAATTGGATCCTAACCTATATATACATCCTTACCTATATACAAAAATAAACTCTAAATGAATCAAATACTTCAACTCAAAACCTCAAACTATAAGAATCCTAGAAGAAAACATAGAAAACACACTTATGCGCATCAGAGTAGGCAACAAATTTTTTACCAAATCCCCCAAAGTGGATGCCATAAAAGCTATGATAGACAAGTGAGACATCATCAAACTGAAAAGCTTCTGCACAGCAAAAGAAACCATCAAGAGAGCAGGTAGACAACCCTCTGAATGGGGAAAAAAAATTTGCTAATTATGTGTAACTGACAAGGGTCTAACATCCAGGATCTACCAGGAACTCAAATGAGATGAAAGGGGATTAAAAAAAAAAGGCCTTTTAAAAAGTGGGCAAAGGATCTGAATAGACATGCCTCCAAATAAGTTATATAAGCAGCCAACTGATACATGAAAAAGAAAAATGCAAATCAAAATTACATTGAGATACCACTCTTAGCTGCAAGAAGGGCTTAGAAAGCACGCAAATGGAATTTCTAACTTCTATATGGATAGCAGGAAAAGAAGACAGAAAGAAAAAAAATTGAATAGGCAATCAATAGGGCATATCAAAACATGTTTTAGTGTGAAAGCATCAAATACCTGGGGTGAAATGACAGAAAGAGTTTGGGGAAAGAGTTTGAACTTACATGTTAACCATTAAAATATGGGGGTTTAGTGTAGTATTTATCTTCACAGAGAAAACCAAAAAGAGCAGTGAGAGTGAATTGCTTCTCTAGTTGTCTTATTTCTTTACCCGTTTTAATTCATCCATTTGAGCAAGCTAAGTAAAGATTTAATAAACTCTTGCTGATCTTCAGTTATCTTCTCAAAATTTAGAAACTGTTTACTTGTAATAGATTTTACATATGATCCCAAAATTTAGTAAAGCCTTAGTTTTCAAATATGCTTTAGAAAATTACACTTTTTTGAATGATGAGATCTTCTAAATCTGTGATTCACAAGTGTGTGTGTGTGTGTGTGTGTGTGTGTGTGTGTGTGTGTGTGTGTGTGTGTGTACATGTGTTTATATGTTTATAGCACATATTTGAATATTAGAATTTCTGACCACGTTTCAAATACACAATTTTAATGAAAAACTACACAAAGCCCCAATAACTGCAACACAATAAATACCTAAGTATCAAGTGTCTCTCAGTGTGTATAAAAATATCCATTTTTGTACTATTTAAGCTGTAACCCATTAGCCTTTTATCTCTGCTTTATCACTTTTATAATCATAAACTTGCCTAAATATTTATGCATTAAACACATTTTTTGAACCTCTATTTTGCAAAAACACTCTCCTAAGCATAGGGAAGTAAATTATGAACCCCCAAAATAACACCACTAACAAGAGAAATTGAAATAGTCATAACTTCAAGTAGAGATAGCCTCGCAATTGCTAAATTCATAAGATTTTTTTGATGCAAATTTGACATCTCATTTTACGGCTTCTTAATTGTTACAAGTTTAATACTTCTATAAATCAGATAATGAACTCACCTTAAGATTCCTTTTGATGAACATGGTAGTATACATCCGTCCATCTTTTTTTAAGGCAAAATATTTATTTATTTATTCATTTGTTTATTTATTTATTTAGCTATAGCTATGCGGGGCACAAGTCAGAATTAGTTACACAAGCAGGCTTTATGCAAGCAAAATTTGGACCTTTGACTCTGGCCCGCACTTTTCCTGGTTTAGGACCACGTACACTGTGTGATGCTATGTGTGCCCTCCCTCTCTCCATTGGCAACTTTCATAGACTGCCAATCTCTGCCTTGTGCTAGTGTGATTCATATCCAGGTTGCACTTATGAGTGAGAATATTCGGTGTTTAGTTCTTTGTTTCTGTGATAGATCATTAAGTATGATGGTCTCCAACTTCATAAAATTTGCTGCAAAGTCCATGATTTTGTTCTTCTTTATGGCTGCATAATACTCCATTAGGTATATGTACATCATTTTCTTTATCCAGTCCACTTTTTAAAAAATTTATTTATTTATTATAAAGATGTGGGGTACAATTAAGGTTTAGGTATATAAACACCGATCATGCAGGTACCCTTCTTGATGAGGTATGCACCTCCCTCCCCTACCAGGTTCCTTCAACTGCCAGTCCCAACCTCCCCTCCCCTGACAGTTTTCCACTACTGCCAATCACTTTTTTATAGCATTATAATTGTTCAAGGTCACCTTGTTAGTGAGAACATTTGGAACTCAGTTCTTTGTTTCTGTGATAAATCACTGAGTATGGTAGACTCCAAATCCATCCAAGTTGCTGCAAAGTCCATTTATTTGTCCTTCTTTATGACTGCATAATATTCCATTGTGTATATGTACCACGATTTCTTTATCCAGTCCAGCTTCGATGGACAACAGGGTTGGTTCCATGTTTTTGCTATTGTGAATAGAGCTGCAACAAACATACCTGTGCAGGTATCTTTTTTGTAGAAATGTTTGAGTTCCTCTGGGTATATTCTCAGTAGGAGAATCGCTGGATCACATGGAAAGTCAATTTCTAGTTCTTTTAGAAATCTCCACACTGTCTTCCAAAGAGGTTGCACTAGTCTGCATTCCCACCAGCAGTGTAGAAGCGTTCCTTTTCCTCCACATCCTCGCCAGCATCTCTTGTTTGTTTTATTAATGATGGCCATTCCCACAGGGGTTAGATGGTATCTCAGTGTGGTTTTGATTGGGGGATGGTTCCATGTTTTTGCTATTGTAAATAGTACAGCTATAAACATGCATGCACAGGTGTCTTTTTTGTAGAATGATTTGTGTTCTTCCAGATCTATTCCCAGGAGAGATATTGCTGTATCATATGGAAAGTCAATTATTAGTTCTGTAAGGAATCACCACCCATAACCATCCTTTATATTATTTATATATTTTAAATGTTGAGAGTGTAACAAACATAAAAAACTAACATAATAATAATAGTTCTCTCTTATCAATAATTATTTTAAACATAAATAGATAAAACTCTTCAATCAAAAGATATATAGTAGATGAATGCAATAGCAAGATACAACCACATAGCAAATAACCTCACCTGAGATATAAGAATAAATATATGGACTTCACAGCAACTTGGATGGATTAGGAGTCGATTATACTCAGTGATCTCTCACGGAAATAAACAACAGTGTATCATATGTTCTCATTCATAAACGGATCTTGAATAATTGTGATACTACAAGAAAGGGGTTGGCAGTAGTGGAAAATTGTTAGGGGACAGGGTGCGATTGGCAGTTGAGGGAAACTGCTAGGGGAGGGAGGAGCATGCCTCATCAACAAGGGTACCTGCATAATAAATGTTTTTATACCTAACCATGAATTGTACTCCACATCTTTAAAATAAAAGTGATAATAATTTATAGATGGGCATGAGACCACAATTTAAAAAATAAAGCAAAAACAAACAAGAAAAACAAGAATAAATGTACACTGAAAAGAAAGAGTTGGAAAGAGGTATTCTATGCAAATGGTGACCAAAAAGAATGTCAATGCCTATACTTATACAAGATAAAACAGACTTCAAGTCAAAAACTGTCACAAGAGAAAAGAACTTATTGCATAATGGTAAGAGGATCAATTCAACAGAAAGACATATAAATTATAAATATATATACACTCATTATTAGAAAACCTAAATATATGGCAAACATTGATAAATCTGAAGGAATAAATAGCAATATAATAACAGTAAAAAAGTTCCATGTTTAATAATGAATAGAAAATCTGTACAGATAATAAATAAAAAGCAGACAACACTAAATACTAATGGATATAACAGAAATATACAGAACATTTCATCCAATAGTGGCAGAATACACGTTCTTCTCAAGGCTAAATGAAATATTACCCAAGATATGTCATGGGTCAGGCCACAAACAAGTTTTAACTTAATCAAGAAGGCTCAAATTGGAAAAAAGGAAGTCAAATTTTATCTGTTCAGTCATTGTATAAACTTATATTTATGAAACTATAAGAACTTCTCAAAGCTCTTAGATTTAATAACTGAATTCGGTAGTTTCAGAATACAAAGTCATCATATAAAAATTAGAAGATTTTTTTGTTTGTTTGTTTGTTTGTTTTGAGTTGGAGTCTCACTCTGTCGCCCAGACTGCAGTGCAGTAGCCACTCCTGGCCACCGCAGCCTCGACCTGCTGGGGTCCAGCGATCCTTCCACCTCAGCCTTCCAAGTAGCTGGAATTACAGGCATGCACTACCATGCCTGGCTGATTTTTTGATTTATTGTAGAGATGAGGTCTCGCTGCCCAGGCAGGCCTAGAACCCGTGGGCTCAGGCAATCTACTCACCTCAGCCTCCTCAAAGGCACAGGATTACAGGCTGAGCCACTGAGCCTGGCTAGAAGCATTTTTATGTGTCAATAGCAATCAAGCAGAGAATGAATTCGCGAACATAATTCCATTTTCAATAGATATATAAAATAAAATACATATGAATATATTTGGTCAAAGAGGTAAAATATCTCTGCAAGGAAAATTGCCCCCCCCAAAACCTTATGAATGAAGGCATAGATAACACAAATTATAAAACATTCCATGCTCATAGTTTGAAAAAATTAATATTGTTAAAATGTCCACCCTGTCCAAAGCAAGATACAAATTCAATGTAATTTTTATGCAAACACCAATGTCATTTTTTACACAACTGGAAAAAAAAATAATTTAAGAATATATAAAGGAAGAGAACCAAGATGGCTGACTGAAGACATTGGACTATTGTCACTCATAGGAAATAAATCTAAAAGGAAGAGCAATTCTGGCATTTTGAGGGTTGACCTGAAAGCACAAGCTGAGGTTTATTGAACATTCATCTGGTGATGTGGAGAATAGATAGCTCTAAGACCCAGGTACTCTCAGATGTGGTCCTATCACAAGATCAGGAGAGCATTCTAGGAGAAGGAAGAGATAAGTGAATAGGAAAGCATTTATTTACGCATTTCATAAGAGCCTCTGCAGTTATAGCCAAGGAAGAAGAATCCCAGGCTCTCTCTCCAACCCTTTCCCACACAGGCTAGACAGAGAGAACTGCCTGGAATTGAGGCACTATCACTAGCAGGATTCACATGGGTCTCAGTAGACACCAGCTCCTAATGATCTCCATGCTTGCAGCCATCAATCCCCTGTAAAAAAAAACAAAAAACAAAAAACCTATGTGAGAATCACACTGTGAGGATGGTCTGCACAATATGGATGCTCCCCTTCCCTCTTCAGGTCCCAGCAAAGGTGACACACTCATTTTAGAGATGTTTCTTCAGTGGCACCAGTGCACGTCTGGTCTCCAGATCAAAGCTGCAGATGCGGCTTTCTTTCAAGAGGCCACCATTATTCCAGTAACACCTACAGTGGAGCTGGGCAGGAACTAGTAGGTGGTGCACCTCTACACAGAGGCATTTCCTCACCCAAATTCAGACTGAAGGAGAAACACTGGATCTCTACCAGCAAGGTAGCAGCTTCTCTTCAGTCTATTTGTGAAAAAAGTAGACTCGCCTAGATGTGAGAAGGCTACTTCATGTCCCTCAGAGTCTCAGAGCATTGTGACAGAGTAGAGCTTTAGGACCTTTCTAGGCTGCCCACCAATCATGCTGGCAAAATGAGCAGGCTGGGGAGTGAGTCCCAGAGCTCCCAGCCTGCCAGGGTCCCTGGCACTTGTACCAGAGGGATGGGAAAGTCCCTGATCTAAAGGAAATACATTTCCCCCTCTCCCCAGACAGCACCTACAAAGCAGTGTCAGATGGTTTCTCCCAGATCTCTACCCTCCCTGCCACCTCTGATCCTTCCACATGTGGAAAAAAGAAGAAAGATCAAGAAAGAAAACAACAGAAGCAACTTAATCTAATAAAAATAAATGAACAAAAAAATTAAAAGACAAGAGACTGCCCTCACAGATGAGGAAGAATCAGTAAAAAAGACATCTATAATCTCCAAAGTCTTTATGATGCAATACCCACAAAGGGACTCCTCAAATTCCAAGCAATTGAACACATCCAGAATGATCTGTCTCTAATGACAGACATAAAATTCAGGCTATGGAGGGCAAAGAAATTCAACAAGTTTCACAAAAAATGGAGACAAATTAACCAGGTGATGAAATCAGTGCAGAAAGAGAATGCTAACCTGACCATTCTAATAAAGAAACAAACTAAATTTCTGGAAACGGTGAAGTGTCTCCTGGAATTTCAAACACCAGAGCAAGCTTAAACAGTAAAATTGACAAAGCAGAGGAAAGAATCTCAGCATTTGATGATAAAATAAATGAATTAACAACCTGAAAAAAGAAAAAGAAAATAACTAGGAAAAAGGAACAAAACCTATGAGAAGTAGGAGATTACAAAAAGAGATCAAACATATGATTGACTGGCATCTGTGAAATAAGGGAAAACTGAGACTACCCTGGAACTAGATTTCCAAGACGTCATTCAAGAAAACTATTCCTATTTCGATTGGGAGATGACCATGCAAATACAAGAGATTCAGAGAACTCTTGTAAAGTGTTACACAAGAAGACCATCTTCAAGGCACATGATAATCTCACTTGCCAAGGTCATCATGAGAGAAAATCTTCTAAAGGTAGCTAGAGAGAAGGGACAGACCATATACCAAGGAAGATCCATCAGAATTGCAGCAGAATTCTCAGCAGAAATCTTACAAGCCAGAAAGGGTCACAACTTTAATAGTATTAAAGAAAAGAAATTGCAGTCAAGAACTTCCTACCCCACCAAGCTAAACTTCACTATCAAAGGGAAATTAAAAGCCTTCCCAGACATGCAATCTATAAGAGAATATGCCATCTCCAGACCAGTTTTCCAGGAAATGCTTAAGAATGTTATCAGCATAGAAAGTTCTAAGCACACAAAGTTGTAAGCATAGGAATGAAAATGTTATTTTATTAATTGTAAGAGTATAAGTAAGAACAGAGTTTACAGACCACACGAATCAACCACAAAGGCTAGAATGCAAAACAGCTACTTAGCATATGACAAAAACAAACTCCCACATATTGATGGTTAAATTAAACATGAACTGAACATGTCACTCAGACACAGAATGGGAAATTAGATAAATAAGTATGAATCATTTTCTGCTATCTTCAGGAAAACCATTTCAGCAAATGACAGTAACAGGATCAAGGTAAAGAGATGGACAAAGAACTTCCAGGCAAATGGAAAACAAAAAAGAGCAGGAGTAGTTATTCTTATATCAAATTAAACAAATTTTAAATCAGTAACAGTTTAAAAGGACACTGAAATGAACTACCTGATGATAAAGGATTCAATCCAACAGCAAGAAATATCCATCTTGAAGGTATATGTACCCAACATAGAAGTATTCAGATCTATACAATTGGTAGCTAATCTAAGAAAAGACATAGATAACCATACAAGAATAGTGAAAGGCTTCAATACCCCACTAACAGCATTAGTCAGGGAATTGAGGCAGAAAACTAGCAAAGAAATCTGGAACCTTAATGTGACATTGAATAATTAGAAGTAATAGATATTGACAGAAAATTTCACCCAACAACAACAGAATATAAAGTTTTTCTTATCAGCACACAGAATATACTCCAAGATTGATCACATAGTTTGGCATAAATTAAGTTGAGTATAAATCAAGTATTAACAAACTTTTGAAGGTTGAAATTTTATCAAGCATCCTCTCAGAACACAGTTGAATAAAAATAAAGATCGTCACTAACAGGAGCCTCACCCATAAATGCACTAAAATTAAACAACATGCTTCTGAATGACTTTTAGGTTAACAAATAAATCAAGACAGAAATAAAAAGATTCCTAGAAACAAATGAATACTAAGAAACAACATACGAAAAACTCTGGAATACCACAAAATCAGTACTGAAAGGGAAGTTTATAATATTGCACGTGCACATCAAAAAATAGACAGATCTCAAGTAAACAGTTTAACATTACACCTAAAAGAGGTGGAAAGACATAACAAATCTAATCCCTAAATCAGTAGAAGAATGAATACCATCCTCCAAAAAATCAAAGTTAAATGAAATAGAGATCACAAAAATCATACAGAGGATCATTGAGTTGAAAAGCTGTTTCTTAGAAAGGGTAAATAAGAGAGAGGAGGCAAGATGGCAATGGAAACAGTGGGAGCATGAAAGTTTCTGCAAGAGCAAGTGTCCATAAAGACAGTCTGCATGAATGGGTGAGTACAGCTGAGTAAGTGAAAGTCTGCAGGGACACTCAAAATCAATCACCAAGGGCTTCCCTCTGGAGGTGGCTGCAACCCACCCATGCCCCCAGCATGCAGGATCATCAGCCATTCTTGGGGTTCTCTTGGGAGGAGGCAACAGAGGTCAGCTGCTCCTCCGTACTTGGCACCTGGCTAACACTACCACCTGCAACAGCAGGCTGGGCATAAGCAATGGGGACCATGGAGAGGGACTGGGGAGGAAATCTGGAGCTGAGCCCTGCCGGTGGAGAGGAGACACTGATTTCAGCCATTTTATCTATCCCAGGACAGGCAGAGACCTGTGTTGGCCCATCTGGCTCTGTTCAGCCTCCAACCTGAGAACTGGAGTTGATCTCTGTACCTCTCTGAGATTAAATTGCTGACCCAGAGAGGAAACTTCAGGAGTGATTACTGAGAGATGGACACCCTACTCTCATGTTGGACCAGGCATGGACACATCTGATCTGAGTGGGGATGTGGCAGCAGCAGCAGCAGACAAATTGGGTGAGTCTGGACCTGATTCACCCTCCTCTCACAGAAGTCTGTGGGGCATCTGACCCATGCAAAAAGTAACCCCATGGGTCTGTCCCAAGAGTAGCAGGGAGAGGCTGGAGACCAGAGTACACTCCTTACCACAGCCAAAGCCAAAAGCAGTGATGTTGACTGGGAAAGGAACCAGAATTTCCATAAACAGCCACAGATGGAGCTCTTTCTTTGTCTTTCTCTATTTTTGTTTATGTTTTAGTACATGTTAAGTGTTTTATTTGTTTCTGTGTGTGTGTGTGTGTGTGTGTGTGTGTGTGTGTGTGTGTGTGTGTGTGTGTTTTAGTCTATCTGTTTGCACATAGATGTTTTTGAAGGTAAGTTCATCATCAGGGTTTCTTTGTTTTCTGGGTTTTTTTAACTTTTTATTTGTTTCTTTGTTTATTATTTATTTGGTGTGCTTATCTATTTTCCTTCTCCTTCTCCTCTCTCTTCATCTTTCCTTCATCACCCTTCTTCCTTTTTTGTTCTTTTCCTTTTTATCTCATTTTGCTTTGAGGTGGCATACATATACCTCTACCACATGGATAAAATGTAAGGTGGAGGGGAAGTGGGTTTGGGGAGGCCCAAACACCTGTCAGCAGATACTGAGATCTGCAGATAGCTTATGAACCACAGCACCCCCCCATCACACTTAATCACATCTCAAAACTGCAAAACGCACAGCCCTCCATCCCCAGTTTGGCTTCAAAATTGAACAAATCCAGAAGATCTACATAAGGTAGAATAAGGGATTGACCAAATAGAAGTGAAAGCTATTCCCCCATAACTGAGCAACAAAATTAAAGACGAGGAGAAAAAAGGGGGAGGAAAACCATCACAAATGAAGAAGAATCAAAGAAAAAGCACAGGTCCCATACAGATACTTGGGATGATAGCACTTGAGAATACACTTTGGAACTTAAACAATGAAGAGCTTCTAGAACAACTAGTCTAAACCATGAACCCAGACATCCCGATATTAATAGAAAGAATGAATAGAAATGAGGAGAGACAAGAGGAAAGAATGAAGGTGTTGATAACAGAGATGACAGTAATAAAGAATACAATAAATATAATAAATAACAATCTGGCAAACATGGAAAGCAGAATTAGCCGAAGAGAATAAAGAATCTCAGAACTTGAGGAAGAAAATAGGGAACTAACTCAAACTGCTATAAACAGAGAAAAGAAATTTTAAAAGATGGAACAAAGACTCCAAGAGATGTGCATTTATATAGAGATTAAACCTTTGATTAACTGATATTTGTGAGGGAGATAAAGAAACAGAGACCACCCAGAAACAAACATTCCAAGAAATTATCCAGGCAAACTTTCCTCATCTCATCAGAAATGTGACTATTCAAACACTAGAAATTCAGAGGACTTCTGCAAGACATCAAATGAGAAAACAAACTCCTAGACATATAGTAATTCACTACACAAAGTATGTGTAAAATTAAAAAAAATCCTAAGGGCAACAAGAGAGAAAAGTCACACTACTCACAGGGGAAGATTGATTAGACTAGCAGTGGATTTATCTACAAAAACATTACAGTTTAGAAGACACTGGAGCTAAATCTTCAAAGGTCTTAAAGATAAGCAGTTCCGACCAAGAATTTCCTACCAAGCTAAGCTAAGCTTCATCTGTGATGGAGAATTCAAATCCTTCCAAGTCATGCAATCCCTAAGAGTCTACATTGCCTCCAGATCAACTCTACTAGAAACACTTAAGAAATTATTGAACACAGAAGAAAGAAATAAAAGAATGACCATGCTCTCCCCATGATACAGAAAAAAGATGGAAAACATACACATATATCAACCCCAAAATCAAAAGAAAATCAACAAAAAAATAAACAAACACCACCAATAGCAAACTCGGTAACAACCTCACGACAGGGATAAACTCTTACATCTCAATAAATAGCCTGAATGTGAATGGACTAAATGCACTACTGAAAAGACATAAAATGGCAAACTAGATAAAAAGTTATAATGCAACTATATGCTGTCTCCAGGAGACTCATCTCACCAGAAAGGACACTCACAGACTCAAAGTAAGAGGATGGAAAACAAAATTTTCAGGAGAATAAAAACAAAAGAACACAAGAGTTGTGATCTTAATATCAGACAAAATACTCTTTAAGCTATTAAAAATTTAAAAAGATACATAAGGTCACTACATAATGATAAAAGTTTCAACCCATCAAGAGAAAATATCCATCCTAAACATATAGTCACCAAATATAGAAACACCAACTTTCATAAAGCAAATTTTAGGAAAACTAAAAAAAAAGATATTGACTCTAACACTGTCATAGCTGGGGTCTTAAATACCTACTAACAACCCAAGATAGATCATTGAGGTAAAAAAGCAACAATAAGATTCAGAACCTCAACTTGATGCTTGACCAAATGGTCTTAGTAGACACCTATAGAACACTCCACCCAACAACCACAGAATATATATTCTACTCAGCACCACATGGAATGTAGTCCAATATTGACCAAATCCTCAGACATAACTCAAGCATGAACAACTTTCATAAGATTGAAATACTGCCATGCATCTTCTCAGACCACAGTGGAATAGAAATAAATATCAACAAAAACAAAGGAAGTCCTAGGCCCACAGATATATGGACACAAAGCAGCATGATGCTGAACAACTCTTGAATCAACATGGAAATCAAAGCAGAAATTAAAACATTTCTGAAAACAAATGAAAATAAAGAGACATCATACCAAAACCTTTGGGATGCCATTATACAATACTGAGAGGGTAATTCATTTCTTTATGAGTACATATCCAAAAAATGGAAAGTTTACAAGGTAACAGCCTAACATCACTGAAAGCAGGTAGAAATACAAGACCACCAAAATTCTAACTTCAGAATAAGAATCCAGATCAACAAAGTAAAAGCCCAAATACAGTACATAAGAGACAAAAAATCAACAAAACAAAAAACTGGATCTTTGAAAGAACAAATAACATTGATGACCCCCAGCCAAACTGTCAAATAAAAAGAGAAAAAGCCCAAATTAACACATTCAAAAATGCAAAAGATCAAGTCACAACTGACCCCACGGAAAGACAAACAATTATCAGAGATTAGTATGCATTCCTGTATGGAACAAAACTCAATAGCCTAAATGAAATGGGTGACTTTCTTACATCACTCAACCTCAAAAGGTTGAAACAAGAAGAAATTGAGACATTAAGTTGACCAATAACATCCAAGGAAATTGACTCCATCATAAGAAAACTACCCACAAAAAATTCCTGGACCAGATCATATTCCAGCAGAGTTCTACAGAACATACAAGGAGAAGTTGATACCAATCCTATTGAAAGTATTGCCAGCAAAAAGAAAGCAAGCAAATCATTTTATAAGGCTAACATCACACTGATACCCAAACCAGGTAACGATCCAGCAAAGAAAGAGAACTATAGACCAATATCCCCGACAAACTTATTTACAAAAATACTCAACAAGATTCTAGCAAATCAGCATCCAACAGCACATCTCAAAAATCATCATCCAAGACCAAGTAGGCTTCCTCCCTGGGATGCAGAACTGGTGCAACATCCATAAGACTATAAATGTAATTAAATACACCAACAGATGTAAAAATAGGAATCACATGATTATATCCTTAGATGCTGAAAAACTCAGTATCCTTCTTGATAAAAACGCTAGAACACCTAGGCAGTCAGGGAACTTACCTCAAAATAGTAAGAGTCATCTACAATAAACCCAGAGCCAACATATTGCTAAGTGGACAAAAATTGGAAGCATTTCCCCTGAAAATTGGAACAACACAAGGCTGTCCACTGTAACCACTCCTGTTCAACATAGTGTTGGAAGTCATAGCTATAGCAATCAGACAAGAGACCAAATCAAGGGTATCCAAATAGGATAAGAGGAAGTGAAGTTATTTCTCTTTGCTGACAATATGATGCCATACCTCAAAAATCCAAGAGAATTTGTCAAAAACATTCTTGCACTGATAAAATACTTTAACAAAATTTCAGTGTAAAAAATTTACATGCAAAAGACAGCTGCATTTTTATACATCAAAAACAAACAGGCAGATAATCAAGTGAAAAGCAGAATCGCATTCACAATAGTAACAAAAAGACTAAATATCTTAGCATCTTCTGAATCAGAGAAGAGGAAGACCTTTATAATGAAAACTATAAAACACTCTCAAAGAAATCAAAGATGTCATCCACAAATGGAAAATTATTCCATGCTCATAGATTGGAGGAATCAACATTGTTAAGATGTCTATCCTATCCAAGGCAATCTACAGATTTAACAAAATACTCAATAAATTACCAGCATTATTATTCTCAGACCTGGAAACAACAATACAGAAATTAATATGGAAACATAAATGACCATGAATAGCCAAAACAAATTATCAGCAAAAGAAACAAAGCAGGAGGTATTACACTTTCAGACTTCCAACTTTATTATAAGGCTACAATAATCAAAAGAACCTAGTATTGTACAAGAACAGGCATATAGGCCAATGGAACAGGATAGAGATTCTAGAAAAAAGCCCTCAATTTCTCAGCATACTCATCTTTGAGAAAACCTCCAACAACAACCATGGCAGGGAGGAGAACTTATTCAGTACATGGTGCTGGGAAACCTGGCTGACCATATCCAGAAGATTAAAGCAAGACCCCTACCTATCACCATATACAAAAATTAACTCTAAGTGGATCAAAGACCTAAAAGTATAACCTCAAACTATAAGAACCTTAGAAAATGCAGGAGACACCCTGATTAAAATTGGAAACAGCAACCAACTTCTGATCAAAACTCTAAATGCCCATGTTGTCCAAGAGAAGATACACAAGTGGAACCTCACCAAATTGAAAAGCTTCTGCAAAGCAAAAGAAACCACCATCAGTGTGGGGAGACAGCCCAGAGAATAGGAAAAAAAAATGTCAACTGTATATCTGATAAAGGCCTAACATCTAGGATCTACAAGCAACTCAAATGTGTTGAAAAGAATAAAAACAACCCTATTAAAAAGTGGGCAAAAGATATGAATAAACACTTCTCAAAAGAAGACATACGAGCAGCCAACAGATACATAAAAACTGCTCAGCCTCACTAATCATCAAAGAAATGCAAATTAAAACCACACTGAGATACCACCTAACTCTAGTCAGGATGGCCATCATCAAAAACTCAAAAACCAACAGATGTTGGAGAGGATGTGGGAAAAGGGAGCACATCTACACTGTTGGTGGAAGTGTAAACTATTACAACCTCTGTGGAAACCAGTGTGGCGATTCCTAAAAGGTTCAGCAATCGACCTTCCATCTGACTCAGGAATCTTCTTTCTGGGAATATACCCAGAGGAACTCAAATCCCTCTATGAAAAAGGTATCTGCACATGCATGTTTACAGGGAACCAACCATGCTGCCCATCTAAAGTGGACTGGAATCAAAAAATGTGGTATGTATACAGGATGGTATATTGTGCAGCCATAAAGAAGGACAGACTTCACAGAAATCTTGTTGGATGTATAGTCTATAATACTCAGTGATCTATCACAGAAACAAAGAACTGAGAACCATATGTTGTTACTCATAAGTGAGCCCCGAACAATTATCATAATACTATGAGAAAGGGATCGGCAGCAAGGGGCAACTACCAGCAGAGGGGAGAAGCACACTTCATCAATAAGGGTACCTGATCTGAAACCAGATGATGTGGGTACCAAAGTGAGACCCAAAGTTTACTTGCACAATGACCATTTGTATACCTAACCCTGAATTGTACCCATCTTCAAAATAAAAATAAAAGAGAAAGGGTAAATAAAATTGACAGAAACCTGGCCAGATTAACAAAAAAGTGAAAATTCAAATAAACACAATTAGAAATGAAAAAAAGGCAACGTTACAACTGACTCAGATGAAATACAAAAGATTAGCAGAGGTTACAATGAATATCTGTATGTGAGCAAGTTAGAAAATCTGGAGAAAATGGAGAAATTCCTGACAACATACAACCTCCCAACATTGAAATGGAAGAAATTGAAACCCTTAAACAACCAATAACAATCCAAAAAATTAACTCAGTGATAAAACCTCCCTGCCAATAAGAGTCTTAGACCAGATTGTTTCTCAGCTGAATCCTATCAGATGTACAAGAAAGTCTCACTAACAACCCTATTGAAAGTATTCCAAACAATCAAGAGGGGATACATTTTTTCCTGTCTCATTCTATGTAGACTATGTCATCCTGATATTCAAAAATGGCAAAGGCCCAACAGGAAAGAAAACTACAGGCCAATTTATCTGATAAAAATAGATACAAAAATTCTCAACAAGACACTAGTAAATTGCATTCAGCAACACATTTCAGGGATCATCTTTTTGTGAATAGGTGGGCTTCATTACTAGGATGCAAGTTTGGTTCAATATGCGCAAATCAATAAATGTAATCCGCCACATAAGCTGATGTAAAACCAAGAACCACATGATTATATCAATATATACAGAAAGAGCATTTGAGAAAATTCAACATTCTTTCTTGATAAAAACCCTAAATAACCTAGGCATCAAAGAACAAAAATAACAAGCACTATCTATGACAATTCTGCAGCCAACGTTATACTTAATGAGAAGAGGCTGGAAGCATTTTCCTTAACAACTGGAATAAGGCAAGTATGTCCATTTTTACCACTCCTATTTAACATCGTAAAGAAAGTTCTAACCAGAGTAATCAGACAGGACAAAGATAGTGGGGGTATCCACATAAGATAAAAAAGGAAGGCAAATTAATGTTCTTCACAAAGAATATACTTCTATGCATAGAAAATCTGCTAAAAACCTCCTTGCACTAATAAAAAACTTCAGTAAAGTCTTGAGGTACAACAATCAGTTGCACTTCTATACATCAACAACAAGCAACTTGAGAACCAAATAAAAAACACAATTCCATTCACAGTGGTCAAAATAAATACTAAAATATTTTGGTATTTATCTAATCAAAGGGGTAAATTTTTTTATGATGAGAACTATAAAACACTTCTCAAAGAAATCAGAAATGATACAAATTGAAAAGCATTCCATGTTCATACATTAGAAGAATCAATATTGTCAATATGTCCATTCTACCCAAAGCAATCTACAAATTCAACTCAATTCATATCAAAATACCAACATTATTTTTCAAAGACCTAGAAAATATAGTATTAATATTCATATGGAAGCAGACAAAAATTATTGCCCAATAAGCTAAAGCAATCCTCAGCAAAAAGAACAAAGCTAAAGATACACTTTCAGACTTCAAACTGTACTACAAGGCTACAGTAACCAAAATAGCATAGTACTGGCAAAAAAATAAACACATGAAAATGGAGCACGATAGAAAACATAGAGACGAAACCAGACATCTTCAACTAAATCATCTTCAATAAAAGTAATTGTTAGCCGGGCTCAATGGCTCAGCCTGTAATTCCGCACTTTGGGAGGCTGAGGTGAGTGGATTGCCTGAGCCTGCGGGTTCGAGACCCGCCTGGGCAACTTGGCCAGACCTCATCTCTACAATAAATCAAAAAATTGGCCGGGTGTGGTAGCACGCACCTGTAGTTCCAGCTACTTGGAAGGCTGAGGCGGAAGGATTGCCGGAGCCCAGCAGGTCGAGGCTGCGGTGGC
>NW_007250959.1:26810-33574 GCF_000164805.1 Carlito syrichta | reverse complement strand
GAGCGGCCACTGCACTCCAGTCTGGGTAACAGAGTGAGACTCCAACTCAAAAAAAAAATTGTTGGGGGAAAAGAAACTCTTTTTAACAAACTGTGCAGGGAAAACTGGCTAACCATGTGCAGAAGAATGATACTGGACTGTTGTCAATCACCATATAAAAAGTTAAATCAAATTGAATCAAAGACTTAAAAATTAAAACTATAACTATAAGAATATTAAAAGAAGACCTAAGGAGCACCCTGATGGGCATCAGCCTAAGCAATGAATTTATGGTCAAATTGTAAAAGAAAATGTTCACAAAACTATTGTCGATTGGTGGGACCTCATCAAGCCAAACACGCTTTTGCATAGCAAAAGAAACCATCCAGAGAGTAAAGAAACAATCCACAGAATGGGAAAAAATATCTAAAATCCAGATATTTGATAAAGGCCTAACATCCAGGATATATAGATAAACTCAAATGAATTGACAGAAAAAAATCCATTAAAAAATGGGCAAAGGACATGGACAGACACTCCTCAGAGGAAGAAATGCAAGCACCCAACAATCATATGGAAAACTGCTTAGCAGTACTAATCATCAGGGAAATGGAAATGAAAACTATTAGGAGATATCATTTCACACTGATCAGAATGGCTAACGTTAACATTTCAAAAACAACAGGTGTTGGAGAGTTTGCAATGAAAATGAAACACCTGTTCAATGTTGGTGGGAATGTAGGCTAGTTGAACCTTCATAGAAAGTAGTTTGGAGATTTCTCAAACAACTAAAAATTGAGCTACTATTGAATCCAGCAATCCTTCTCCTGAGAATATATCCAGAGAAATACAAATCGCTCTACCAAAAAGATATCTGCACACATATGTTAATTTTAGCACTATTCATAATAGCAAAAACATGGAACAAACACAGATGCCCACTGATGGTGGACTGGGTTAAAAATGTGGTTTATATACAAGATGAAATACTATGCATCAATAAAGAATAACAAAGTCATGTGCTTTGCAGTAACATAGATGCAGCTAGAGATCATCACTCCGAGTAAATTGTCACTGATATAACATGTTCTCACACATAAGTATGCACTAAACATTAGGCACATGAGTGCAAGGGCAGGAACAACAGTCACTGAACAGTGATAAAGGAAGGAGGAAAGATCCAGAATACAAGACCATACCCTGGGTACCATGTCCACTACTAAAGAGGAAGAGGGCTCATTATTTACATAAGCATAAGATTAGATCTATTTGACCTGGGAATCCAAAGAGTAGCTTAGGTCAGTCAAAAATTTTGCTCCATGACCCCACCCAAGCAGGAAGTCATAAAAATGTGTCTATCTCCACCAATGGATAGACAACAATGAAAAGACACAAGAATAATGAAGACTTGAAGAATCATGACAGCTCAAAAAGAAATGAATAAAGCTCCTACAATGGGCCTTAAATAGAGATTTTTAAAATAACTGACAAACAATTCAGAATAACTTTTTTAAAATTTCATGAACTATAAGAATTTACAGGTAGAAATTTAAATTAAATTTGAAAAACAGTACAAGAAATTTAGTAAGAAGTTTGACAAGAAAATGGAAAAAAAAATAAAATAGAAATCCTAGGGATGAAGAATATACTGACTGAACAATCAATAAGAAGTTTCTTTTCTTTTTTTTTTTTTTGAGTTGGAGTCTCACTCTGTCGCCCAGACTGTAGTGCAGTGGCTGCTCCCGGCCACCGCAGCCTCGACCTGCTGGGCTCCGGCGATCCTTCTGCCTCAGCCTTCCAAGTAGCTGGAACTACAGGCGTGTGCTACCACGTCCGGCTGATTTTTTGATTTATTGTAGAGATGAGGTCTCGCTACCCAGGAGGGTCTCGAACCTGCAGGCTCAGGCAATCCACTCACCTCAGCCTCCCAAAGGCGCGGGATTACAGGCTGAGCCACCGAGCCCGGCTAAGAAGTTTCAACAGCAAATTTAATCAAGTAGAAGAAAGAATCAGTGAGCCCAAACACAGAACATTTGATATTGCCCAGTCAGAAAATAAATTATAAAAGAAATAAAATAATAAAACCTACAGAAATCCCAAGATACCATCAAAACATCACAGTTTTACATAATAGATATTTCAGAACATGAAGAAAAAGAAAATAAAATGGTCAGAAAACATGTTTTTAAAAGTGATGGCTAAAAACACCAACAATGTGAGAATAGATAACAGCATCCAGGTACAGGAAATGCACATATCTTCAATCAACTTAAACCTCAAAAGGAGTTAACCAAGACACATAATAATCAAAAATTAAAAAGAACTACAACAGGAAAAAAAAATACTGAAAGTAATAAAAGATAAGAGACATATCATATAGAAAAAAGTGAAAATATAATAATTACAAAACCGTCAACAGAAACCCTTTAGGCCAAGAGAGAGTGGAGAAACATATTCAAAGTGCTCAAGGAAAAAAAAAACTGCCTAGTAAGAGTACTTTACTCATAAAATATATCTTTTAGAAATGAGAGAAAAATAAAAATTTTTCAAACAAATAGTAGCTAAAGAAATTTATCACTTTTTGTTTCTGGGAAGATGATGGCATAGCCATATGGACTGTGTGAGTTCCTGTGTGTGTGAGCTGATTGTATGGATGATTCTGTATGTGTTTCTCTGTGTAAGTCGAAGTGTGAGAGGCTGCCAGAGTGGGGACTTGAGAGCAAGTGACCAGGACCCTCCTGGTGAAGTCACTGATGCCTCTTTCGTAAAGCCGGAGTGCAGAGGCTGAGCACCGTTTTCTAAAATCAGCAGAGCTTTTCCTGGGAAGAATTGCTGGAGTGATTACTGACCCTAACACTACAGCTCTGGGCTGAATGCTGGCAGTAAGGGCCACAGAGGGAGTGCAGCAAGGGAGAAGGTGGCAGAGTTCCAAGGAATAAGTGAGGAGATGCCACCCTGAGCCTGAACTGGGTTCCAGAGCCTTGACGCTGGGTCCCAAGCTCCAGAAACTATGATAACTGTTAGAGAGGGAGCTATCAGTCCCATTTGTGGCTGGAACTGCAGTCAGCAGAGAAACTGAGCAACTCGTTTGTGCTTGGACAAAGAAGCGTTCCAGGATGGCCTTTGTGGAACAGCGGAACTGCATCTTGAATCTAGGCACTGATCTCTGCATTGCACGGAGGCAGCTCTTGGTGACCTCAGAGAACATTAACCCCAGTGCAGTACCCCTGGTGGGTAATGACAGATGCAGAACTTCAGATGACCTGACCCATCCTCTTCCCTAAGCCAGCTGCTGGGTCATAGATGCAGACAGCAAAACTGACCGAGAAGCAGATTGATGAGTGCCTAGCTGACCCTCCCTGCCCCTAGCAACAAGCAAAAGAGATTGGGAGGGCAGAGCAGAGAAGGGAGGCCACATTCCTCCACTGTGAACTGGGTGCCCTGGTAAGTATAACCATGCTGGGAGAGGAAGGAAGAGAGTGAGATCCTGAGAGATGCTGTGTCAAATTATTTCAGCCCTCTTCCCTAACATTGGGGTGCCCTGGCTAACAATTGCAGGCAGCAGGGGTTGAAGATTCTAACATCTTAAGTTCCATCAGTGAAGTTGGATCCTGCAGTAACAGACCTGCAGCTGTGGAACCCATCACAATAAGGAGCACTCTCTCTCTCTCTCTCTCTCTCTCAAAGAGACATACTAAAGCTGAAAACTCTTTATCAACAGGTTTTAATTAGGGGGGTAGTTGTGTGTTTGTTTGATTATCTTGTTTGGTTCCTTTGTTTGTTGGTTGGTTTTATCTTTTATTTCCTCCTTCTATTTCTCTCTTTGTATGTTCTCTGATTTTTTTCTGTTTCTTTTTTTCTTTTTTAAAATTTTTTCTCTCCTTTTACTTCTTTCCTTTTTTACCTCCTTCTTCCCTCTATTAGTCCTCTTATACACTGTCTTGGACTCAGGGGCTATGCAACCATACCCATTGTAAGATCATATTGTGGAGAGATGAATAGCAAGTCTCAGCTGGCTCATTCACCAGGTAGCAAACATTATGACCTGCCAATAGGTTCTGAATCCTTGAAGTCTCTCCCCCATCACCTAGTAGGTACTCAAAATTGTAATGAGATAGCACAATGCCCCACCCCAGCCCTGTTTCATAATTGAACAAATCCAGAGCTCCAGCTCAAGGAAGGACAAAAGGTAGAGCAAATATCAGAAGTGAATGCTTCTCCATTTTCCACCAAGCAAATGGAATTAAAGAGTATTGCTACAAATGAAGAAAAACCAATGAAAAACCACTGGTAGCCATCAGCGTCCCACCAAAGAGTTAATACTAGAAATAACAGCTACTGGAGCACAAAAATGGCTATATATGAGAACAACAGTACTCAAAAGGTACTTATGGAGATCATAGAATTGTTGGATAGCATGAATAAAAATCAAGAAATGCAAGGGCTAAAACTAAATAAAATTGCAATGGACCTGGACAGACTCATCAAAGCAAACTTAGAAACAACAGAAATAAAGAACTTTATCCAAGAAATAAATAATAAGCTGACAAGCATGGAAAATAGAATTTACCAAGCAGAAAAAAGAATCTTAGAGCTGGAAGATCAAAATATGGAATTAACCCAATCCATTAAAAATATAGAAAAAAAAACTTAAAAAGAAAGAAGAAACCCTCCAAGAGATATGCAATATTATCAAGAAACCAAACCCGTGTCTGATTGAAATATCTGAAATAGGGAAACAGAAAACACCCACCCCTGAACAAACATTCCATGAGGTCATTCAAGAAAACTTCCCTCATCTTGCCAGAGATCTGAATATACAAGCACAAGAGTTTCAGAGAACCACTGCAAAACATCTTATGAGAAGAGCAACACCTACAAATATAGTAATTTACCTACACAAAATAGGTATAAAGAAAAAACCTAAAGGTAGCAAGGGAAAAATGTCAGACTACCTACCAGAGAAGACCAATCAGAATTGATGCAGACTTATCTGCAGAAACACTACAGGCCAGAGGAATTGTATCCCAACTTTTAATGTTGTCAAAGATAAACAATTTCAAACAAAAATTTTCTACCCAGCCAATTGAGCTTCATTGGTGATGGACAATTAAGATCCTTCCCAGACTTCCAATCCTAAGAGAATATACTGCTTCCAGACCAGCTCTACAGAAGATGCCTAAAAATCTCCGGTGCCCAGAAGAAAAAAGAAATAAGAGCAAACTGTATATTTTGCAACAAAAACAGAAGCAGCAGACCACATAGCATACCCACAAAAATGAAAAACACACACATATATGAACACAAAAGCTAAATGAAAACAAAAGTCTCATAAGAGCATTATTTCAGAGACAAACTCTCACATTTTAATAATCAGTCTGAACGTGAATGGACTAAATGCACAACTGAAAAGACATAGAAGGGAAAACTGTATAAAAACACATGAACCAGTAATTTGTTGTCTCCAGGAATCTCATGTCACCACAAAGGATGCACACAGACTCAGTGTTAGAGAATGGAAAACAAAATTTCAGAAGAATGGATCACAAAAGAAGACAGGAGTTGTGATCTTAGTATCAGACAAAACTATCTTTAAGCTATCAAAAATTAAAAAGATATTTAAGGACACAGAATAATGATAAAAAATTTGATCTAACAAAAAATATCCACCATAAATATATATGCACCCAAAACAGCAGCATCAGCTTTTATAGAACAACTACTAAGTAGATTAATAAGTGATAATGACTCTAACACTATCATAGCTGGGGACATAAATGCTCCACTAACAACCCTAGATAGCTCATCAAAGCAAAAATCAACAAAGAGATCAGGAACTTAAACTTGACTCTTAACCAAATGGACTTAATAGATACCTACAGGACACTCTACCCAACAACCAAGAATATATATTCTACTCATCACTACATGAAACATGCTCCACGATTGACCGCATCTTCAGCCATAAATCAAGCATAAACAAATTTCACAAGATCGAAATACTGACATGCACCTTTTCATGGCAGTATTCTCTGAACAAAAATAAATATCATCACCAACAAATTTCTGCAAAACACACAAAGACATGGACACTAAACAGCATGGTGCTGAACAACTCCTGGGTTAACACAGAAACCAAAATAGAAATTAAGATATTACTAGAAACAAATGAAAATGAAAAAACATCTTACCAGTAGAAATTAAGATATTACTAGAAACAAATGAAAATGAAAAAACGTCTTACCAAAATGTCTGGGATGCCATGAAAACAGTACTAAGAGGGGACTTTATATCTCTATGAACACACATCAAAAAAATGCAAAGATCATATGTTGATAGCCTAAAAAATTACTTAAGGGAGCTTGAAAAACAATACTATCAAAATTCTAACTTCAACAGAAGAATCCAGATCACCAAAGTAAAAGCTCAAATATGGGACATAAAAGTCAAAATATTGCGGCTGGCCATGATGGTTCATATCTATAATCACAGCACTTTAGGAGGCTGCAATGAGCGAATTGCCTGAGCTCATGGGCTCAAGACCAGCCTGGGAAACATGGCAAGACCTCATCTCTGCAATAAGTAAAAAAAAAAAAAAAATTAGCCAGGTGTGATGGTACATGCCTGGAGCTCCAGCTACTTGGAAGGCTGAGGTAGAAGGATTACCTGAGTCCAACAGGTCAAGGCTGTGGTGACTATGAGCATGCCACTGCACTTCAGCCTGGAAAAGTTCAACAAAGCAAAAAGTTGGTTCTTTTTTTTTTTTTTTTTGAGTTGGAGTCTCA
>NW_007250959.1:5078-26790 GCF_000164805.1 Carlito syrichta | reverse complement strand
GCGGGCTCAGGCAATTCACTCACCTCAGCCTCCCAAAGGCGCGGGATTACAGGCTGAGCCACCAAGCCCGGCTTAAAAGTTGGTTCTTTGAAAGAATTAACAAGATTGATGGACCCTTAGCCAGAATGACCAAGTAAAAGAGAAAAAACCCAAATAAACAAAATCAGAAATACAAAAGTTCAAGTCACTACTGATTCCAAAGAAATACACAAGATTATCAGAAATCACAATGCACACTTGTATGAAAACAAACTTGAAAACCAAATAAAATGGAGAACTTTCTGACACCACACAACCTCCCAAGTTTGAAACCAGAAGACATTGAAATCCTAAATATACTAATAACAACACAGGAAATTGACTTGGTCATAAGAAAACTACCTACAAAAAAAGGCCTGAACCAGATGGCTTTCCAACTGAGTTGTATAAAACATACAAGAAGAAGCTAAAACTCATCCTATCGAAAGTTTTCCAGGCAATTGAGAAAGACAGAACTCTTCCCAAATTATTTCATGAAACTCAAATAACACTGGATACTCAAGCCAGGGAAAGACTCAACAAGCCAGGGAAAGACTCAACAAAGAAAGAGATCTACAGACCACTGTCTCTGATAAACTTATATGCCAAAATTCTGAACAAGATTCTAGCAAATTAGATCCAACAACACATCTCAAAAAACATCCACCATGACCAAGTAAGCTTCTTCCCCAGGATACAGGGCTGGTTCAACATTCACAAGACCATAAATGTAATTAAATATATTAACAGATTTAAAAATAGGAATCACATGATTATACCATTAGATGTAGAAAAAATTTTCAATAAAATCCACCATCCCTTCTTGATAAGAACTCTTGAAAACCTAGGCATAGAGGGAACATACCTCAATATAGTAAGAGCCATTTATGATAAAGTCATAGCCAATATTTTGTTAAACAGACAAAAATTGGGAGTATTTCCCCTGAAAACTGGAAAAAGGCATGGCTGCCCCTCTCACCACTCCTGTTCAAAAACGTGTTGTAAGTCCTAGCTAGGGAAATCAGACAAGAGAAGGAAATCAGGGGTATTCAAATAGGAAAAGAGGAAGTCAGTTTATCCCTCTTTGCTGACTATATGATCCTATACCTCGAAAACACAAAAAAATGTGAAAAAACCTCCTTATACTGATAAAGACTTTGGAAAATTCTCATAATACAAAATAAATGTAAAAAGCACAGTTGCATTCTTATACACCAACTACAAACAGGCAGAGAACCAAATAAAAAACACAATCTCATTCACAATAGCCACAATAAAATGAAATACCTTGGCATCTTCCTAACCAGACAAGTGAAAGATTTTTACAATAAAAACTACAAATCAGTGCTCAAAAAAATCAAAGATGACACAATTGGAAAAATATTCCATGCCCATGTGTTGGAAGAATCAACATTGTTAAGATGTCCATCCTACCAAAGACAATCTACAGATTCAATGCAATATTCATTAAATTACCAACATTATTTTTCTCAGACCTGGAAACAACAATATAGAAATTCATACGGAAACATAAATTACCACAAATACCCAAAACAACCACTACCCAAACTAACAAGGCCAGAGGTACTTCCAGACTGTAAACTTTATTATAGGGCTACAATAATCAAAACAGCCTGGTATTGATACAACAACAGGCATATACACCAACCGAACAGGATAGAGATTCTAAAAGCAAAGTCTCGATTTCTCAATCAACTCTTCTTCGAAAAAGCCTCCACCAACAACCAAAGGGGAGACGATCACAGAAAGAAAGAACTGAGTACCAGATGTTTTCACTCATAAGTGGACCGTGAACATTTACCATATTATAAGACAAGAATTGACAGTAACCAGAAATTGCTGGGAGTTGGAGGGTAACACATAACTAATAAAGGTATCTGATCTCAAACCAGGGAAAGTGGGGATCAAACTTTACATGTATGATGATCACTTGTATACCTAATCCTGAATTATACCCCATATCTTTAAAATTAAAAAAAAAGAAAATATTTATTCAAATAAGTTTAAATGTCCACTAATTAATAACATAAAACATGAAAGTACAAATCTCTATGGTATAAATAATAAAGAGCTGTATTCATGTACCCTAGGACTGTAATGGTCTATAAAGTAATTTTAGCCATAGTATGAGCATTAAACACAACATTACTCATAACAACTATAGTTAACATAAATTTTCAAAAGATACACATTACAAAATTATGTATATTCTGAAATCACAAACATAAAATGAGGGGGAAGTCAGAGTGTTGAATTCGTTTATGTAATCGAAGTTAAAGTGCCAGCTTGAAAGAGATTACTATAAGATTTTTTATGTAATGTTAAAGGTAACCAAAACCCAAACATTTTTATGAGAAGCAAAAAATAAAAATAAAAACAGTTAAAACATATAGAAAGCCATCAAACTACAAAAGAAGACAAAAAGAAAGGGTGCAAACATCTATAAAATAACCAGAAATGAATGAACAATATAGCAGTAGTGAGTCCTTACCTATGAATAATCACTTTAAGTATAAATAGATTAAATTCTCCAATAAAAGGACATAGAATTAATGAATGAATAAAAATATGAGACCAAACTTATTCTGCCTACAAGACAGTCACTTCACTTTTAAGAACATAAGTAGAATGAAAATGAGAGATAAAAAATATTCCATGCAAACAGAAGCAAAGAAATTAAGGTAACAATACTTATATCAGGTAAAATAGACTGTAAGTCAAAAATCATAAAAAGATAAAAAGAAGAATATTATATAATGATAATTGGGTCAATTGATCAGACGAATATAACAATTTAAAATGTATATGCATCCAGTTGAGCACCTAAATATATAAAACAATTATTAAATGATCAAAGAGATAGATATTATTTAATACAATAGTAGAAGAGAACTTTTAGTACCTTACTTTCAAGAATAGATCGATCATTAAACCAGAAAATTAGTAAGGAAACATTAATCTTGAACAACACATTAGGTTAAATTGACCTAGCAGAATGTGCAAAGTATTACATTTAGGAGCAATAGAATACAAATTTCTCTGAAACCTAAAAAGAACATTGTCCAAGATAGACTATACAAAACCACAAAGCAAATCTTATCAAATTTTAGAAGATTAAAATCATATCAAGTACCATTTATGACAATAATGATATAAAATGAAAAATTGTTGGAAGCCAGCCTTGGAGGCCCACCTGATTGACAGGGTCCGGGTGGGCCAAAGACCCCGGGCTGCAGGGCGAGCCCAGGAAGTTGAGGACCTTCTGTCTTTCACCTTTGCTGTTTGATACCGCCGAAGAATTCTGTGCAGTTGTGGAAGAAGAAAATGGCATGTTTATGTGAAGTACTCACAGTTAACCTGGAAATGTCATGGTTTATTTTTCCATTTTCCCACTATGCCACTTGGCCTTTTCTAACATATGCAAGGGTTAAACTCTGAAGCACATCAAGAATGCTTTCTTTCACTTGGTTATAAGTTACTAGCTATTTCTGAAATGACAAATGATATAAGTATATCCACTCCTTATTTGATTTAGGATTATGCAATTTAGTGTTTAGATATAAGGTTTTTAGAAGCACAAGTTTATAGTAGTTCATTATGAATTCATTATAATTTCTAACACTTATCTAGGAGTTATGTAGGTGATTTATAACACTGTTTTCACTAACTTAGGACAAAGATTATGTTAAGGTTTTTACTTAATACTATAGTTAAAACTCTAAGTTAACATTTATAGAGTAGGTTTTCACTGAACTCATAATATAATAATCAGACACTTTTATGACAGATCAGCTAAAATAGAAAGTAACCTTGAGGGGCCTGGGAAACATTGCTAAAAGCTTCTTTTGAGTTCTCTTTAGAAACAAGCACTACAAGATAAGAAAAAAGTAACGAGCACATCTGGACAAGGGAGGCGATCACAGGACTCTGAAGAACATAAGAGCCTAAGATGAGAATGTTCCTGACACATAAAGAAATATACACTTAAAGAAACTTTCTTGAAACATTTGTAATTTGGGACGTTGGACTGAGAGTGTCATTGTTGGCTTTATGAATAAGATGTTGTCTGGAAGCCTATGGGAATCTTGGTTTGTTTGCTACTAAAGTCAATGGGAATCTTGGTTTGTTCGCTACTAAGACCACTAGCTGGTAACTTTTAAAAGATATGTATGTGAAAGAATTTTCTTTGTCTTGCCCCTTCACGAATGGTATAAAAGCTCTGTGTTAACTAGCATTAAATGGTCATCTGTTCAAGAAGCAGGTGTCCGGTATATGATCGTCGTTCGCCTATCCGTCTCTCCTTCAACACTTCCCACGACCCTTGCGGGGTGGGCCCCCGCAAAAAATCAATAAAAGGAGGAATTTTGGAAAATTCACAAATGCATTAAAATTATAATCCTAAAACAAATAAGTAAACAGAAAAACCAAAAGGCAAATTTAAAAATAGCTTTAGAAAAAAGGAAATGGATACACAACACACAAAACTTATGGGAGCCGGCCTCAGTGGCTCAGCCTGTAATCCCGCGCCTTTGGGAGGCTGAGGTGAGTGGATTGCCTGAGCCCGCGGGTTCGAGACCTGCCTGGGCAGCAAGACCTCATCTCTACAATAAATCAAAAAATCAGCCGGGCGTGGTAGCGCATGCCTGTAATTCCAGCTACTCGGAAGGCTGAGGCGGAAGGATCGCCGGAGCCCAGCAGGTTGAGGCTGCAGTGGCCGGGAGCGGCCACTGCACTCCAGTCTGGGTGACAGAGTGAGACTCCAACTCAAAAAAAAAAATCCTTATGGGATACTGCAAAGATAATTCTAAAATTTTATAGCAATAAATGTCTACTTCAACAAAGTAAAACAAATAGCTATCAGAAACGGGCATAACAAAGATCATAGCAGAAATATGAGATATAAGTTAGGAAAACAATGCAGGTACAATTCCAAGATGGCAATGGAGGTGGTTGGAATGCATGAGTCTCCACATAAATGAACAGATGCAGAGAAGAGTGTTCATCCTAGGGTGTCAGCAAACGCATGTGTGAATGTCTGATTGGGTGAAAATATGGGAAGAAGAGGCCTGAGCTCTCCTGCTTAGGTGCCTGCCCTGCTCAGCTGCTCAGACCCTAGTGTGCTTTATGACCCAGAGGTAGGCACCATCTCTACAGTACTACCCAGAAAAAAAAGAGAATAAAACTGAAAATATCACCTGCAGCCAGGGTCGCCTGATGCTGTAGCCTTCATCCCAGATTAGACAGAGGTAACAGGAACTGCAGGAAAATGTACCAGAGAAAGCCATCTTGATTACTAGCTGAGGAGATCCAGATGCCCCGTTCCCCAACTGAAGCATTTGCAGTCCACAACTGCAGCTTAAGAACCCAAACCAAGATCACTTCAGATGAGTGACAGTGACTTTTAAAGTGACCCAGCACCCTTTGTCCAGTGATTTGCAAGAAGTGTGATTCAGGTGGCAATATTCTGATCAACACGCACAGAGAGAGATGAACATAAACAGATCAGTTGGGGGCAGTTTGCAGCCTCCCCTCAACTGCACAGGGTGAGCTGGGAGACAGATTTAAAGCATTTGCTGGCTTCGGCTGCAACTAAATAACTCAGCCCCAGCTTATAGCAGATGAAAAGCTACTCGGTACCCTTTTCCCAGTGATTTGCGAGATGTGGGTTTCAGGCAGGCAAAGTTTTAATCAGCGCACATGGAGAGGGCTAAACATAGGCAGATCAGTTGGAGGTACTTTGCAGCCTCCCCCCAACTGCACAGGGTAAACAAGGGAACAGATTTAGAAGCCGGAAACTTCTCCCTTTTGAAACCGCTTCCTCCCTGCCACGAGTTAAGAGAAGCAGTACTTGGGTCACACCTACAAGTAACCCAAATTCTTTGAAACTGCCACAAGAATGAGTCCAAGGATTTTCAAAAGGTTGTTTTATTTATTTATTTTGTATCTGTGCATGATTCTACCTGCTTTTTTGTTGTTGTTTTTAAATATAGCTTGTTGGAGTGGGCATTTCATTGTTTTATCCCTTCTTCTTCTTTCTTTACAATAAGAATATATATGAGTGTGAAAATTTTCTCATATTGGTTTTTGTTTCTTTGGAGCTTGTTTTTTCCTTTCTTTGTTATTGTTTGTTTTGTTTGTTTGTTTTTGTTCCTGTTTTGTTTTTTTTTCTCCCTCTTTTGTTTTCTCTCTCTCTCTCTTTTTTTTTGCTTTTCTCCCTGTTTGTTGATGTGTATCTTTTTCTTTCTCTCCTTTGTTCTCTTCATTATCATTCCCTCCATATTCTCTCTTTCTTAACTCCTTTCTATTCCCTCCTGTTACTTTATACCCAGGGGAGATACATACATTCCCATTGTATGGCATACTGTAAGGTGGTGGAAAGGGGACCCCCAGAGGCCAACACACCAATCAGCAAATATTGTGATCTACAGACAGCTTTTGAATCTTAGTACTCCCCTAACACACCTCATTCAAATCTCAAATCTGCAAGGGAGTAACATAGCTTCCCACCTCCAGCCTGGCTCCAAAAACTAACTAGTCTGGAGGCTTTATTCAAGGGAGAATAGGGAGTAGAAGAAAAAAAGTAAAAACGACTCCCTTTCTCAATGAGTAGCAGAAGTAAAGAAAAAAGAAAAAACCTATCACAAATGAAGAAAAATCAAAGAAGAAACAGAGGCACCACACAAAGCCAAAATAAGTTAGTCCATGTGTATACAGACTTCAGAATTCAGACAATGAAAAACACCTATGTTTACTGGTCTCAGACCACAAATACAGAGATCCAGTTATGGTTGGAAAATATGCATAAGAACCCAGAAAAGCAAGATGGAAACATGAAAGAACTAATGGCTGAGATGCAAGCTATGAAGAATACAGTAAATAAAATAAATGATAAGTTGATAAACATGATAGCAGAATTAACCAAGTAGAAGAAAGAATCTCAGAACTTGAAGACCAAAATCTAGATCTAAACCAATCTGTTAAAAACATAGAAAGGAAGCTTAAAAAGACAGAACAGAGCCTTCAGGAGATATTTGACTATATCAAGAGACTGAAGCTAAGACTGATATGTATCCCTGAAGCAGATAAGGAGAATGAGAGCAGTCTGGAACAAACATTCCAGGAGGTCATCCAAGAAAACTTTCCACATCTCATCAGATACGTGACAATCCTAACACAAGAGATACAGAGAACCCCTACAAGGCATCAAGTGAGAAGACCATCTTCTAGACACATAGTAATTCACTTACATAAAATAGGTATAAAATAAAAAATCCTAAAGGCAGTGAGACAGAAAGGTCAGACTACCTACTGGAGAAGACCAATTAGAATAGCAGCAGATTTATCTGCAGAAACATTACAGGCTAGAAGAGACTGAAATCCAATCTTCAAAATATTCAAAGGCAAACAATTCTAACCAAGAATTTCCTACCCAACAAAGAAAAGCTTCATCAGTGATGGATAATTAAAATCCTTCCTGACATTCAATCCCTAAGAATATGTGCTACCTGCAGACCAGCTCTACCAGAGATGCTTAAGAAGGTATTAGGAACAGAAGAAAGAAACAAAAGAAAAAAAAAAAAAAACAGTCACATGCCTCCTAACAAGGGAAGAAAACAAATAACTACATGCATCATGACTGCAAGGTTGAAAACACACACATAAATCAACACCAAAATCAAAAGAAAACTAAGAAACAAATAAGCAAATAAACAACAAAATCTATAAGAACCCCATGACAGGGATCAACTCTCACATCTCAAAAATCAGCCTGAATGTGAGTGGACTAAATTCATCATTGAAGGGCATAGAATAGAAAAAAGGATTTAAAAATAAACATGATGCAACAACAATATACTGTCTTCAAGAGACACATCACACCAGAATAAATACTTAAAGACTCAAAGCTGGAGGATGGAAAATAAATTTTCAGATGAACAGAACACAAAAGAAAGCAGGCATCACAATCTAAGTATCAGACAAAATAATCTTTAAGCTTTTAAAAATTTAAAAAGATACAGAAGGACAATACATAATGTTAAAAAGTTCCATTTGTCAACAAGAAATATATATTCTACACATATATAAGCCCAACAGAGGAGAAACAGCTTTTATAAAGCAGCAATTAGGTAAACTAAAAAAAGATATGAACTCTAACACTTTCATAGCTGGGGACTTTAATACCCCACCATCAACCCAGGATGACCATTGAGGCATAAAATCAACAAGCAGATCCAGAGCCTCAACTTGACACTTGACCAAATGGACTGAATAGATACCTACAGAAGACTCCACCCAACAACCACAGATTATACATTCTACCAATCACCACATGGAACATACTCCAAGATCAATCACATTCTTGGCCATAAATCAAGCATTAAAAATTTCATAAGATTGAAATACTCTAATGCACCCTCTCAGACCACAGTAGAATACAAATAAATATCAATGCCACCAAGGTCCCCCCCCCAAACCAACAAAGACATGGACACTAAACAGCGTGATGCTGAACAACTCTTGGGTCAACATGGAAATCAAAGAAGAAATTAAAAGATTCCTGAAAACAAATGAAAATGAAGAAATATCTTACCCAAACTTTCAAGATGCCATGAAATCAGTACTAAGAGGATAATTCATATCTCTACAAACACATATGAAGAAAATGGTATGATCACAAGTTAACAGCCTAACAAGTTACCTAAGAGGGCTGGAAAAACAAGACCACCAATACCCTAACTTCAGCACAAGACTCCAGATCACCAAAATAAAAGCCCAAATAAAGGACATAGAAGACAAAAATACCACAGAAAAAAATCAATGAAACAAAAAGCTGGTTCTTTGAAAGGATAAACAAAATAGATGGACCCCTAACCAGAATGACCAAGAAAAAGAGAAAAAAAGTCCAATTAACACAATCAGAAATGCAAATGATCAAGTCACAACCAACCATGAGTAAATGCAAAAGATTATCAAAGATTACTATGTACACTTTTATGGAACCAAACATGAAAACTTAAATGAAACAGAGGATTTTCTAACATCACATAACCTCCAAAAGTTGAAACAAGAAGTAATTAAGATCTTAAATAGACCAATAATGACACAGGAAATTGGCTTTATTATAAGAAATCTACCCAGAAAAAAAAAAAAAAGAAAAAATCCTGAACCACATGGCTTTCCAGGAGAATTCTACAAAACATAAAAGGAGCAGCTGATACCAATCCTATTGCAAGTGTTCCAGGCAATTGAGAAAGATGAGACTCTCTCCAAATAACTTTATGAAGCTAACATCATATTGATACCCAAACTAAATAAAAATTCAACAAAGAAAGAAAACTACAGGCTAATATCCTTGATAAACATAGATGTAAAAATCCTCAAGAAGATTCCAGCAAATGGGATCCAACAACACATCTCAAAAATCATCTAACATGAGCAAGTGGACTTCATCCCCAGGATGCAGATCTGATTTAACACGCACAAGACCATAAACGTAGTTAAATACATCAACAGATGTAAAAACAAGAATCATATGACTACATAATTAGACAGAAAAAGCATTTGATAAAATGAAGCATCTCTTCTTAATAAAACCCCTTGAACACCTAGGCATAGAGGGAACTTGCCTTGAAATAATAAAAGTCATCAATGATAAACCCACAATCAACATGCTACTTAACAGACATAAATAGAAAACATTTCCCCTAAAACCTGAAACAAGATAAGTCTGCTCATTCTCACCCCTTCTGTTCAACAAAGTGTTGGAAGTCCTAGCTAGAGCAATCCGACAAGAGAAGGAAATAAAGGGCATCCAAATAGGAAAAGAGGAAGTTATCTCTCTTTGCAGATGACAAGATACTATTCCTTGAAAACCCAAGATAGTCTGTCGAAAACCTCCTTGCACTGATAAAGGACTTTGGCAAACTCTCAGGGTATAAAATAAATGTGCAAAAGACAGTTACATTTCTATACACCAACAATAAACAGGTAGAAACCCAAATAAAAAGCACAATCAAATGCACATTAGCCAAAAACAAAAAAGGTAATAAATTCCTTGGCAACCTCCTAACCAAAGAAGTGAAAGATCTTTACAATCAAAAGTACAAAACAATGCTCAAAGAGATCCAAGAAGACACATACAAGTGGAAAAATATTCCATGCTCATGGACTGAAAGAATTAACATTGCTAAGATATCCATACTACCAAAGGAAATCTACAGATTTAATGTAATACCCATTAAATTACCAATATCATTTTTTCAGACCTTGAAATGACAATACAGAAATTCATCTGGAAACATAAAAGACCATGAGTAGCCTAAACATTCGTCAGCAAAAGATACAAAATGAGGGAATATCACACTTCCAGATTTCAACCTCTGTTATAAAGCTACAATAATCAAAACAGCCTGGTACTGGTACAAGAACAGGCATACAGACCTGTTGCTTCTGGCATACCTATCCTGTTCCAGGATAGAGACTCCAGAAGCAAAACCTCAACTTCTTAACCAAATCAGCTTCCACAAAGCCTCCACCAACAACCAATGGGGAGAGGAGAACCTATTCAGTAAATGGTGCTGGGAAAGTTGGCGGTCCACATGCAGAGGACTGAAATAGGATCTCTACCTATCACTATACACAAAAAAAAATCAACTCTAAATGGATCAAAGACTTAAATGTAAAACCTCAAACTGTAAGAATCCTAGAAAAAAATGTAGGAAACGCCCTTACAGAAATTGGAGTAGGCAACCAATTCCCAATCATAAAAGATAAGATAGACAAGTGGAACATTATCAAACTGAAAAACTTCTGCAAAACCAAAGAAACCATCAAGAGTATGGGAAGACAACCAACAGAATAGGAAAAAAATATTTGCCAACTGTAAATCTGGCAAAGGCCTAACATCCAGGATCTATAAGAAACTCAAAAGTACCAAAAGGAAAAAAAAGGCAAGCAACCCCATTAAAAAATGGACAAAATATAAGAATAGACACCTCTCAGAAGAAAACATATGAACATTCAACACATACATGAAAAAATGCTCAGTCTCACTAATCATGAAAGGAATGCAAATTAAAACCACACTGAGATGCCATTTAACTCCAGTCAGGATAGTCATCACCAATATTTCAAAAAACAACACATGCTGGAGAGGATGCAGGGGAAAGGGAATACTTCTACACTGTTGGCAGGAATGTAAACTCGTATAACCTCTGTGGAAAACAGTGTGGGCAATTTTCAAAAGATCTAAAAATCGACCTTCCATGCAACCCAGCAATGTCCCTTCTGGGAATATACCCAGAGGAACTCAAATCCATTCTATGGAAAAGATACCTGCATATGCATGTTTATTTTAGAATTATTCACAACAGCAAAAACATGAAACCAACTGTGGTGCCCATTGAAAGTGGACTGGATCAAGAAAATATGGCACAAAATTCCACACAATGGAATATTATGCAGCCATAAAGAAAAAAAATTCATGATCTTTGCAACAATCTGAATGGAATTAGAGTCTCTAATACTCAGTGATTTATCACAGAAACAAAAATCTATGTAGTACATGTGGTTACTCATAGCTCATAAGTAGACCCTGAATATTTATCATAATACTGAAAGAAAGGGACTGGCAGCAGTGAGACGCTGCCCCCCGGGGGGGGGGCACATAACATCAATAAGGGCACCCACACTTTACTTGTACAATGACCATGTATGTAGGTAACGCTGAATTTTACCCCACATTAATAAAAAAGAAAAATAATACAAAAGTTTAACAATACTAAAAGCTGTTTTATTTAAAGATAAACAAAACTGATGATATCCTACACTAAAACAGAGAAGATTCAAGTAAATAAAATCAGTAATGAAATGAGATATTAAAATTGATATCACAAAAATACAAAAGTTCAGGATCTGATAAATTCACTGATGAGTTTTACCCAACATATATAGAAGTATTAATAACAATCATTTTCAAACTCTTCTAAAAAGTTACAGAGAAGTAAATACTTCCAAAGTATTTATAGGAGGCAAGCATTACCTGATACCAAAGACAAACAAGGAAAAAAAACAAGAAAAATAATTATAGACCCATATCCCTGATTTATTATGTACAAAAACATTTAAGAAGGCTAGGAAACTGAATTCAACAATACATTAAATTGATTATTCACCATAAATATGTGATGTTTTTCCCCTGAAATGCAAAAACTGATTTTGACACACACAAACTGATAATTGTGATGCATAATGTTAGCAGAATGAAGAACAAAAACATATCACCTTATTGGATGGAATAAGAGAATTTGGAAAAATTCAACAACTATTATTATACAAATCTTCATCAAATTAGGTATAGGAGGAACATTTCTCAACACAATAATGGCCATACATGATAAAGCCATATCTAGCATTATACTCAATTGAGAAACATTGATAGCTTTTTTCTCAAAAGTGAAATATGACAAAGATGCCTATTTTTACCACTTTGTATTATTCAGCATTGTATTGAAAGTACTTGCCCTAACAACTAACCAAAAGTAAAAAAATAAATAAATCTAAAAGGGAAAGGAAGAAGTAAAATTTTCCCTGTTTTCTGATGACCCAATCTTATATGTAAAAGACCCTAAATATTCCACCAAAATACTATTAGAACTTATAAACATAGTCGGTAAAGTTGCAAAATACAAAATTTACCAAAAAACTAATAGTTTTTTATATCAAATAATGAACTATCTGAAAGAAAAATAAAAAATTCTATATACAATGGCTACAAAAATAAAATATTTAAAAATAAATATACCTATGGAGCTAAAATACTTGTGCACTGAAAACTGTAAAATGTTGATGAAAGAAATTAAAGAAACAAAAAAATTAAAAATGCATAGATTTGAAGAATTAATAATGTTAAAATGCCCCAAATACCCAAGTGATCTACAGACTTAATGAACCTTCTTGTTTTTTTTTTTTTTGAATTGGATCTCACTCTGTCACCCAGACTGGAGTGCAGTGGCCGCTCCTGGCCACCGCAGCCTCGACCTGCTGGGCTCCGGTGATCCTTCCGCCTCAGCCTTTCAAGTAGCTGGAATTACAGGCATGCGCTACCACGCCCGGCTGATTTCTTTGATTTATTGTAAAGATGAGGTCTCGCTGCCCAGGTGGGTCTCGAACCCGCGGGCTCTGGCAATCCACTCACTTCAGCCTCCCAAAGGCGCGGGATTACAGGCTGAGCCACCGAGCTGGCTCTAATGCACTTTCTATGAAAAATTAGATACGATTTTTCATAAGCATAGAAAACGCAATCCTAAAATTTTTATGGAACACCCCAAAACTACATAGTCAAGATGATCAGAAGCAAAAAGAACAAAGTTGAAGGCATCACACTACCTGATTTTAAACTATACTGCAAAGCTATAGTAATTAAGGCAGCATGGTACTAAAATAAAAATAGACACATAAGTAAATGGAAGAGAATACAGAGTCCATAAATAAACCCACTTACATATCATCAATGGATTTTTGGAATTATTATCTTTGATTTTTTATCATAGCCATTCTGACAGGTGTGAGGTAATATCTTATGCTTTTAATTTGTATCTCTCTAATAATTGGTGATGTTTTCCTTTTTGTCATATGGCTGTTGGCCATTTGTATGTCTTTTTTGATAAATAAAATATCTATTTAGATCTTTTGTTCATTTTAAATTGTTTCTTTACTATGCATGTCTCTGCATAGCAAAGAAAGGAATTAATAGAATGAAGAGAAAACCCTAAGACTGGAAGAAAATATTTGCAAGTTATACATCTGATAAGGGATTAATATTCAAACGATATAGGAAACTAAAACAACTCAGTAAAAAGAAAAAACACAACTTAAAATGGGCAAAAGCTCTAAAAAGATATTTTATTTTAATTACCTGTCAGAATGGTTCTGATAAAACAATGAAAGATACGTGTTGGAAAGAATGTGGAGAAAAGGGAGACCTTATACATTGTTGGTTTGAATGTAATTAGTACAAGTTCTACGGAGATGAGTATGGAGGTGCCTTAAAGAACCTGAAAATAGAACTATCAGATGATTCCGCAATAGCACTTCTAGGTATTTACCCCAAATAATTTAAATCAGTTTGTGAAATAAATGTCTGAAGTCTTATGTTCATCACAGCACTATTCACACTAACCACATTATAGAATTAAATTAAGTGTTCACCAGATAAATAAAGAAGATGCGGTATATATACACAATGGAATACTATTTAGCCTTTGAAAAACAAAAACATTCTGTCATTTGTAGTGACAAGGATAGAATTGGAAAGCATTATGCCAAGAGAAATAAGGTAGGTACAGAAAGATAACTACTACACATTCTCACCTATGTGTAAAATATAAAGCAATTGGAGTCATAGAATAGGAAGTGGAATGAAGATCACAGAAGCTAGAAGATGAAAGAAATGGAAAAATGATGGTAAAATGATACAAAGTATCTGACAGGAGGAATAAGATGTGTGTGTGTATGTGTGTGTGTGTGTGTGTGTGTGTGTGTGTGTGAGAGAGAGAGAGAGAGAGAGAGAGAGAGAGATCCATTGTACGGTGTGGTAAATACAGTTAATAATGATGTATTGTACTTTACAAAATTGCTAAGAATGTAAATTTCCATTGTTCTCACCACACAAAATAAGTATTTGAGGTAAGAGATATGTTCATTAACTTTATTTGATTATTTTACATTGTATTTATAAATCATATCACTTTGTATCCCACTTATATGTTATTATAAATCATCAATTTATAATAACAGTTTTTTGTAATGCAATACTTAGGAATAAATTTAACCAAGGAATAATTATGTATACACTAAAAACTAGAAAATTGTTTGAAGAAATTAAAGGAGACACTAATGAATTTTTTTTAATGGACTGGAATACTTGATATAGTTAAAATATCCATAGTACTCAAAGCAATCTACTGATTCAGTGCAATCCTTATCAATATCCCAATGACATTTTCTACAGAATTAGAAAAGAAATTCTTAAAATTTATATGGAACCGTGAAAGATCTCAAATATTCAACCTAATATTGAAGCAAGAAATATCTGCATTCTCATGTTCATTGCAACATTACTTGCAATTGCTAAGATATGGAAAAATTCTAAATATCCATTGATGGATGAATGGAAAAAACATATGATGTATTCATACAATGCAATTTAAATTAAGAAAATATTGCCATATGCAATGACATGAATGAGTTTGATGGAAATTATGCTAAGTCAGTCAGTCACAAAGGACAAATACTTCATGATTCCACTTACATGAGGTATCTAAAAACATCAAACATATAGAAAAGGAGAGTAAAATAACAGTTGCCAGGGGCTCAGAGAAGGGAAAATGAGATGTTGTCCAACAGGTATAAAATTTCAGTTATAAAAATAATTTCAGGTGTAATAATAAGTTCTTAGATATGCTGTACTTTGTACTTACAATCAACAATAATGTATTATGCATTAAAAATTAGTGGTAAATGATACATTAGTCGTTCTCACCAGAATTTAAAGGAAAAAGAAGAACTACTGTTCTAACTAGATGGAAATATTTTAGATTATTCTTAGCCTACTGCGGCTTCCTGGGTAATGGTAGAAATAGAAATGGAAGAACTATTTAAGATTTTATTTCTGCCGTGCTCGGTGGCTCAGCCTGTAATCCCGCACTTTGGGAGGCTGAGGTGAGTGGATTGCATGAGCCTGCGGGTTCGAGACCCACCTGGGCAACTTGGCAAGACCTCATCTCTACAATAAAATTAGCCGGGCGTGGTAGCGCGCACCTGTAGTTCCAGTTACTTGGAAGGCTGAGGCGGAAGGATCGCTGGAGCCCAGCAGGTCGAGGCTGCGGTGGCCGGGAGCGGCCACTGCACTCCAGTCTGGGCGACAGAATGAGACTCCAACTCAAAAAAAAAAAAAAAGTTATTTCTTTACCTTAAGCCATGACTTACATAATGTTGTGATAGTAACAATTACTCTTTTTAAAAACTTTATTTTATTTTAAAGATGTAAAGTACACGTCAGGATTAGGTACATGAGTGGTTTACAAGCAGGTGATATTTGGGCCTAAATTTGGACCTCAGTTCACCTTGTTTAGGATCTGGTGTTCTTAGTAAGGTTACATGACACCTCCTCCTTTCTTCCCCAGGCAGAGTCCCACTACTGCCAACCCCTTTCCTATAGCATTATAGTAAATGTTCAGGACCCACTTATAAGTGAGAACATGTGGCATTCAGTTCTTTGTTTCTGTGGTAGATCACTGAGTATAATAGACTCTAAATCCATTCGAGTTGCTGCAAAGTCCATAATTTTGTCCTTCTTCATGGCTGTGTAATATTCCATTTTGTATATGTACGACATTTTCTTTATCCAGTCCACTTTTGATGGGCAGCAGGGTTGAATTCATGTTTTTGCTATTGTGAATAGTGCTGTAATAAATATGCATGTGCAGGTGTCTTTTTTATAGAATGATTTGTGTTCCTCTGGGTATATTCCCAGGACGGGGATTGCTGGGTCATATGGAAGGTCAATTTCTAAGTTCTGTTAAAATTCACCACACTGTTTTCCATAGAGGTTGTACTGGTTTGCACTCCCACCAAGAGTGTAGAAGCGTTCCCTTTTCTCCACACTTGCGCCAGCATCTGTTGTTTTTTGATATATTGATGATAGTCATCCTTACTGGAGTTAGGTCTTATCTCAAGGTGATCTTGATTTGAATTTCTCTGAGGATTAATGAGGTTCAGCAATTCTTCATGTATCAGTTGCCTATTCATATGTCTTCTTTTGAGAAGTGTCTATTTTGTCTTTTCCCCATGTTTTTATAGGGCTGGGTTTTGTTTTGTTTTGTTTTGTTTTGTTTTCCTTTTAGCTCATTTGAGTTCCTTGTAGATCCTGGATGTTAGACCTTTGGTTAGATATACAGTTGACAAATAATTTTTGTCCCATTCTGTGGGCTATCTTCCTGCTCTCTTGATGGTTTCTTTTGCTTTGCATAAGTTTTTCAGCTTGATGAGGTCCCACTTATCTATCTTACCTCTCATGGCTCTTGCTTTTTGGTTATGATCAGGAGTTGGCTGCCTATTTCAATGTGTGTAAGGGTATCTCCTGCGTCTTCTAAGTTTCTTTCAGTATCAGGTTTTATGTTTACAACTTTGATCTATTTAGAGTTTATCTTTGTGTGGGATAATAGGTAGGGATCCTGTTTCATTCTTCTGCATGCAGACAGCCAGTTTTCGCAGCACCATTTATTGAATAGGGTCTCCCCTCTCCAGTGGTTGTTGGTAGAAGGAGGCTTTGTCGAAGATTAGTTGGTTGAGAAATGGAAGTTTTGCTTCTAAGATCTCTAGCCTGGTCCTTTGGTGTATCTTCTCATTTTTCTACCAATACCAGGCTGTTGTGATTATTATAGCCTTATAATAAAGTTCAAAGTCTGGAAGAATAATACCTCCCATATTGTTTATTTTGCTGAGGATTGTTTTGGCTATTATTGGTCTTTTTTGTTTCCTGTATTATTGTTTCCAGGTCTGAGAGAGAACCAAATAAAAAACACAATCCCATTCACAATAGCCACAAAAAATTGAAATATTTTGACATCTTTCTAATCAGAGAAGTAAAAGAACTTTACAATACAAATTGCAAAACACTGCTCAAAGAAATCAAAGAAGACAAACAAATGCAAAAATAGTCCATGCTCATGGATAGAAAGAATCAATATTGTTAAGATGGCCATCTTATATAAGACAATCTACAGGTTCAACACAACATCCATTAAATTACCAACAATTATTCTTACTACACATAGCTGCTAATCAGATTCTACGATCAGTATAAAATAGTAATGTTACCTTACTGGGTCAATATATTTTATGTAAAGATATAATAACCTAGTAAGGTAACACTACTATGTAAACATAGTTTATCATCGTAGTAATTACAGTTTTGAAATGTGGAATATGTTTCCAAGCCATTCCATTACTGATTCCCTATATCCGTAACAGTCTATATCACACCAAATAAAACTGTAATCTGATTATTATTACACATAAAGACACCTAGAAAAATGTAATTGGCTTATTGGAGACAACAGTGACAAAGCCAGCATTTGAATATTGATTTCCTAAATTCTAAATAAATATGATTTTTCACTCTCAAGAACATTCTCTTAAGTCATTTACATGTCAGAACAAAGACCAGTTAAATAATTTTTAAGTCCCAATGCAAAAGCAAAACAACATAATCCTAAATTTTGCTCAATTTAATAGCAAATTTATTCCCACATCTCATAGGTGGCAGGGATTGACAATTTTAACTTTAATCTTCAAGATTTTCAGGTGTTGCACACATCAATGATGCTTCCTTAGTAAAGGAAAATACCTGAGACTGTCAACATTGTATCACAAAATAATAGTTCAGATTATAGCAGTCATTCATAAATAGTTCTGAATGTCTTCTATTTGCCTGTTCCAGACACTGGGAAGATATCAATTAAAAAAAAAAGAAAATAGAAAAAAATCCCTACCCTCAGGTGCCTTATATTCTAGTGGTAAGATATAAACAACAATCAATTAAATTATATAAAAGAAATGAATGCTATGAGAGAAAAATAAAGGAGATAAGGGGTACAAGTTAGGGGAGAAGGTGAGATGGATGCTTTAGTTTTAATAGAAGTCATGATCTCCTGCAAGCCTACTTTTGAAGGTTGTTGAAGAATAAAATTTGTGACTAAAAGAACAGTGATTTTTTTTCCTTCCTTGAAGCTCAAGGTTATTATTGGAGGAGTCCAGAGCTCAGTCCAAATCTCATTGTATGTGTATATATTATTTTTATTCTTTCCTGCTTTTTATCCAGGAAAAATAGCATTAAAAATTAATCTGGAAAAGTTTTGAGGTGGAAAATAAAAGGAATAACTATTACAAAATGAAAGAGAGGAGGAGGCAGCCAGTCTCAGTCACACCTCTGTATTACCTTTGTGAGGGGGTTGTGCAGGGAATGTGTTCTACTTGAACTCCAAATCATTCTCAGTACCTACTACAAGTCCTTTAGTGCCTCTTTCTATCCATTTTCTTCCCTATAAGTAAAGTTATCAAGTCAATAATGATATTTAGAAATAGAAAATCAACAGTTTGAGCATAGTGTTTACAAGTGTTAGAATAAGACACTTACAGTCTATAAATTCATAGATATTACTTTCTTAATATGTCTTTTTTTTTTTTTTGAGAAAGCAGTATTTATTGAGAGGACAGAAAAGTTCCCACAGTGGGAGGGGACCCGAGGGGGTTGCCTTACTTTCTTAATATTTCCTAACCAACACTTAGAAATTTTGCCCATAATTTTGGTCCCCTAATGTTGCATTTGTATTTACTGGACAATTTTAGCTGATTTAATAGGTAAGTACAATTAACACTGAACAACACAAGTTTGAGCTGCAGGGGGCCGCTTATAGATTTTATTTTCAACCAAACACGGATAGAAAATACAATACTCATGGGTTGCAAAAACCACCTGCACAAAGGGCTGACTTTTAATGTACTTTTTCATATTTTGCAGGGCCAGCTGCAGGACTTAATTCTGAACAGATTTTGGTATGCAGGGGGTTGTCCTAGAATGATTTTCCCACATTTGCTTAGGAGTGACTGTAAGTATTCTAAATACACTAACTTAATCATAAATGTGGCAAAATATCATGTGCATCCTATGAATATGTACACATATTATATACCAGTAAATATCAAAAACAAAAAAAACTAAAAAAGCATTGTTTTTTAGGATTACTTATTCAATTGGTTTATCTGAACCAATTTTTCTTTCTTTATTTATTTTTTAATTTTTGAGTTGGAGTCTCACTCTGTCACCCAGACTGGAGTGCAGTGGCCGCTCCCGGCCACTGCAGCCTCGACCTGCTGGGCTCCGGCGATCTTTCCGCCTCAGCCTTCCAAGGAGCCAGAATTATAGGCATGCGCTACCACGCCTGGCTGATTTTTTGATTTATTATAGAGATGAGGTCTCGCCTGCCCAGGCGGGTCTCGAACCCGCGGGCTCAGGCAATCCACTCATCTCAGCCTCCCAAAGGCACGGGATTACAGGCTGAGCCACAGAGCCCGGCTCTGAACCAATTTTTAAAAGTAGTAGTATGTTTTTAATCAGCACCAATAATCAAAAGCATCCAAATATTATTTTTATTTAGACTTGTAGTGTTTTTCATATGGTTTTGATTCTCAATATATGCATACTGTGTAGAAATTATTTTTTAATTATTTAACTTGTATTACAATTGACAAATTACACATATATTTACGGGGTAAAAAGTAATGATAAGACTTTTTTTTTGAGTTGGAATCTCACTCTGTTGCCCAGACTGGAGTGCAGTGGCCGATCCCAGCCACCTAAGCCTCGACCTGCTGGGCTCCGGCGATCCTTCCACCTCAGCCTTCCGAGAGCCGGAATTACAGGCGCATACTACCACGCCCAGCTAATTTTTTTGACTTACTGTAGAGATGAGGTCTCGCCAAGTTGTCCAGTCAGGTCTCAAACCCGCGTGCTCAGGCAATTCACTCACCTCAGCCTCCCAAGGCACGGGATTACAGGCTGAGCCACCGAGCCCGGCTGATAAGACTTTTTAATACAATGTGAAAAAATGAACAGTATTACCAAATATTTAATATTTTTTTTCTGATGAAAACATTTGAAATTTATGCTTAATGATTGTGAAATGCACAGTACTCAGTTATCAGATTTATTCACCACACTGCACAATAAATTAAAAAAGTGAATTTATTACACTTATTTAAATGAGTCTTTGTACCATTAGAGCATTTTCTCATTCCCCTTACCTCTCAGCTTTTGATAACCACTCTTACTCTTTGCTTCTATTAGTTCAAATGTTTAAGAGTCCACAGGTAAGTGAAAAGATGTGATATCTGTGTTTGGCTTATTTCACTTTGCATAATGCTCTCCAATTCTATCAGTATCATTGCAAATGACATAATTTCTTTCTTTTTAAAAAACAAAGTAGGAGGTATCACACTTCCAGACTTTAAACTATACTATAAAGCTACAAAAATCAAAACAACCTGGTATTGGTACAAGAACAAGCATATAGACCAATGGAACAGAATTGAGATTCCAGAAGCAAAACCTCAATTTCTCAATCAACTCATCAACAAAGTCTCCACCACCTGCTACTGAGGAGAGGAGAACCTATTCAGTAAACAGTGCTGGGAAAACTGGCTGACCACATGCAGAAGATTGAAACAGGACCCCTACCTATCCCCATACACAAAAATTAACTCTAAATGGATCACAGACCTAAATGTAAAACCTCTAACTGTAAGAATCTTAGAAAATGCAGGAGGCACTCTTATGGAAGTTGGAACTGGCAACCAATTCCTGATCAAAACCCAAAGGGCCCAGACCATAAGAGATACGATAGACAAGTGGGGCCTGACAAGCTTCTGCAAAGCCAAAGAAACCATCAAAAGAGCAGGGAAACAGCCCATAAACTGGGAAAAAATATTTGTCAACTTCATTTCTGACAAAGATTAACATCAAGGATCTACAAGGAACACAAATGTGCTGCAAAGAAAAAAAACAAACAGCCCCATTACAAAGTGGGCTGAAGATATGAAAAGACACTTCTCA
>NW_007250959.1:0-5053 GCF_000164805.1 Carlito syrichta | reverse complement strand
AATATACCTGGAAGAACTCAGGTCACTCTATGAAAAAGATACCTGCACACGTATGTTTATTGCAGCATTGTTCACAATACCAAGAACATGGAACCAACCGTGCTGCCCATCAAAAGAGGACTGGATAAAAAAATGTGGTACATATATACAATGGAATATTATGCAGCCATAAAGTAGAACAAAATCATGAATTTTGCAGCATTGTGGATGGAATTAGAGCTTATAATACTGAGTTATCACTCACAGAATCAAAGAGCTGAGTATCACATGTTCTCTCTCATAAATAGACCTTGAACAACTACCATATTACTGTAGGAAAAGGAATGAAAGTAGCTGGAAACTGTGAGGAGGAGGATGGGGATAGATAGCTGGGATTAACAGTAGTTGATATCCACTTGGGGAAGGGGGGCACACCTCATCAATAAGGGTACTTGCACAATGAGTATTCGTATACCTAACCCTGAATTGTATGCCACAATTTCAAAATAAAAATTAAAAAAGAAAAAAAAAAGCTGAATATTATTCAGTTGTGTATATATACCACATTTTCTTTATGCCTTAATTTGTTGTTGGACACGTGTTGATTTTATAACTAGGCTACGGCGACTAATGCATCAATGAAAAAGAGAGTGCAAATATCTGTTTGACATATTGATTTCGTACCTCCCTGGTAAATACCCAAAAGTGGAATTGCTGGATTGTAAGGTAATCCTATTTTTAATTTTTTGAAGAACTTTCATTCTGTTTTCCATAATGGCTGTACCAATTTACATTTGCATCAACAATGTACAAATGTTCCCTTTTCTCCATATTCTTGTTAACACTTGTCAACTTTCATCTTCTTTTGTAATAGCTATTCTAGCAGATGTGAGGTGATATTAATTTGTATATCTCTGATAATTTGTGAAGTTGAATTTATAATATATATCAGTATATTTGTTCATTTTTTATTGCTATAAGTGAATCCCTGAGACTGAGCAATTTATAAGGAAAATAGGTTTATTTTGAATCATGGTTCTGCAGGTCATATAAGAACAAGCATCTACTTCTGGTGAGGATCTCAGGAAGCTTAAAATCCAGGCAGAAGGTGAAGGGGGAGCAGACACATCACATGGCAAGAAAGGGAACAAGAGAGAGAAGGAAGGTGCCAGAATCTTTTTAAACAAGCAGCGCTTGTATTAAATAACCGAGCAAGAACTTACTCATCAACAAGGGATGGCACAAAGCCATTCATGAGAGATTCATCCCCATGAGTCAAATACCTTTCACTAGATCCCACATCCAACATTGGGGGTCATGTTTCAGCATGAGATTTGAAGAGGCCCAACATCAAAATTGTATCCACCTGTTATCCATTCATGACTTCTTTTGATAAATGTTAATTTAGATCTCTCATTTACTTCTGAATCAGATTATTTATTTTATTTTCATAGTTTGAATTCATTAAATATTTTAAATATTAATTCTTTATCAGATGTTTGCCTTGCAAATATTTTCTCCCAATCTGTAGGCATCTCCTCAATTCTGTTAATTGTCTCCACTATTGTGCAGAAACTCTTAATCTGATGTAACCCTATTTGTCTATTTTTGCTTTTCTTGGCCATCCTATGGGGTCAAATCTAAAAATATCATTGTTTAGACCAAGGTCATGTACTTTTGCCTCTATGTTTTCTTCTAATTGTTTTAAAGATCCAAGTCTTATTTTTAAGTCTTTAATCCATTTTGAGTTTATTTTTGTATGTGGTATAAAATAAAGGTCCAATTTCATTATTTTGCATATAGACATACAGTTTTTTCAACTGTTTCAGTTCCCATTGTATATTCTTGGCACTTTCATCAAAAATCAAATGATCATAAATGTGTGAGTACATTTCTAGTCTCTATTCTGTTCAATTGGTTGATGTGTTTATTTTTATGCCAGTACCCTGCTGTTTGAATTACTGTCACTTTGTAGTATAGTTTGAAATCAAATAGTATGATGCCTACAGCTTTGTTGTTTTTGTTCATAACTGTCTTGTTTATTCACTGTGTGTGTGTGTGATTCTACATAAATTTTAAGATTGTTTTTTCTATGTCTATGAAAAATGACATTGGAATTTTATAGACTGCATTGAATTTGTAGATAGCTTTGGGTAAGATGAATATTTTAACAATATTATTTCTTCAAATCCCTGTACACAAAACTCTTTTCATTGGTTTGTGTCTCATAATTTTTTTATTACTGTTTCATAATTTTTAGTGTGCAGGTCTTTCACCTTTTAGTGTGCAGGTCTTTCACTTTTTAGTTTAATTTATTCTTAAATATTATATTATTTCTGTAATATTGTAAATGAATGTGTTCTGATTTATTTTTTAGAAAGTTCATTGTCAGTGTAAAGAAACATTACTGATTTTTGCCTATTAATTTTTATCCTGCTTCCTTACTGACTACATTAGTTTTAAAAGTTCTTTGGTGGAAACTTTAGGTTTTCTAGGTTAGGTTATATCATCAGCAAACTGTGATATACTCACTTCTCCATTTTTTAAAAATTTAGAGACCTATGGTATCTTTTTCCTTCCTTATTGCTCTGACAATGATTTCTGATGGTATGTTGAACACAGGTGGTGAGAGTGAGCATAATTGTTTTGTTATGATTTTAGAGGAAGGGGTTTCAATGTTTTATGAATCAGTACAAGATAAGCAGTTGAATTATTACATATGGTATTTTCTGTATTGAAGTACATTTCCTTTATATGTAATTTGCTTAGTTTTTTTAACATAAAAATATGATTAATTTTGTCAGATGCTTTCTCTACATCTATTGAGATGATAGTATAATTTTTGTTCTTCTTTCCATTAAGTTGGTGTAACATATCTATTGATTTGAGAATGTTGAACAATCCTTGCATGCCAGTAATCTCACTTAATGTGAATGATATTTTTAAAATACTGTTGAATTACAACTTGTTAGTATTTTTCTGAAGATTTTTGCATCTATGTACATTAAGGCTATTTGTCTGTAGATTTTTTTCTTGTGATGTCCTTGTCTGAATTTGGTATAAGAGTGATGTTGGCCTTGTAAAAATAGTTTTGAAGTATTCCCTCCTTTGTCATTGTTTTTAAATGCGTGTGAAGAATTGGTATTACATTTTATTTAAAAATCTGATAGAAGTCAGCAATGAGGCCATTAGGTCCAGGGCTTTCTTTCGGTGGGAGATGTTTTTTTCTGATTCAAACTCCTCATTTGTTATTGGTCTATTCTGATTTTCTATTTCATTTTTTATAGTTTAGTGTTGGTAGGCTGTATGTGTGTATGAATTCATTTTAGGTTATTCAATTTTTGGCATATACATGTTCATAATTGTCTCTAATTTTTCGTTATGTTTCTGTGATATCAGCTTTAATATCTCATTTTTTTCTGATTTTATTTATTTTTGCATTTTCTCTGTTTCTTGATTAGTCTAACTGAAGGTTTGTTGACTGTTTAGTCAACAAACTGACTTGTAGCTTTGTTGATATTTTGTATCTTCTTCTCGTCTCTATATTTGTTAGTTCTTCTCTGATCTTTATTATTTATTTTATTTTGCTAACAGTGAGGTAAATTTGTCCTTTTTTATTGTCTTAAGGCATATCATCAAGCATTTATTAATGATATTTTTTGATGAAGTCATTTATTTTCTCTTAGTACTGTTTTTGTGATATTCTATAGGTTTTGGTGCATTTTCTTTTTTGTTTGTCTCAAGACATTTTTAAATGTTCCCTTTAATTTCTACATTGACTTATTGGTTGTTCTAAGAATGCTGGTTAATTTTCATGTATTTGCAAAATTTCCAAAATTTCTCCTGTTAATGTTTTTTAGTCTTATATAATTGTGGTCAAAGTACTTGATATAATTTCATTTTTCCTAAAATTGCTAAGACTTGTCTTGTGGTGTAACATATGATCTATTCTGGTGAATGTTCTCTGTGCACTTAAGAATGTGTTTTCTACTGCTGTTGAATGAAATATTCGGTATATGTCTGTTAAGTTCACTTAATCTAAAGTATTGTTCAAATCTAATGCTCACCTAATAATTTTTTGTTTGGATGAGCTTTCCATCATTAAAAGTGATGTATTGAAACGGCACTTAAGAGGCGGCACCTGGCGAGGATCCCGCGGCCGCTGCAGCCCCAGCGGCTGTGGAGGAGTGACAAACCCAACGCTGGTTGCACGCTGCGAGATAACAAAATAAACCACAGACTTGAAACACAAGTTCACATGCCAACCAAGGAGTGATTACCACTCCTTCTCCTCCCAGCATGTCTCATAAAAAGAGATATTTTGACTGCATCGCTGAAAATGACCCAGAATATATTAGGGAGAAGAACATGTCTCCTGATCTACCACAAGAATTCAGTACGATGGAGCAGAGGAACTGGTTACTCAGATCCTGCAAGTCCTGACTTTCGGTGAAGACCTGGAATGCCTTATTCAAGAACAAATGAAGAAAGGTCACAACTCAGCTGGATTATTAGCATTACAGCAGATTGCAGATTGCATCATGGCCAATTCTTTCTCGGGCTTTTCTTCACCTCCCCTCATTGTTGGCATGGTGACACCTATCAATGACCTTTCTGGTGCACATACATACATTCTCATATGTGAAGGGAGAAAAACTTACTGTAAACTTGCCAGTCTGTACAGATGTGCAGACTTCTTTGGATGGGCACACCTGGCAAATACTTACATCTCAGTAAGAATAAGTAAGGAGCAGGACCACATTGTAATACCTCCCAGAGACCTATATTTTTCTAAAGTCACAGCCTCCAATTTGGTGAAAGTCAATATAATAGGAGAAGTGTTTGACCACACTTCATGGGGGATACAGCTGCTGTTGCCAGGGTATGGATGTGTAATCACACACTTAACATCAAGATGAGTGGAACAGATTGCAGCATGGGGACTGAACCCCATTTGGTCAGTTTTCAAATTGGTACTTCCTTGGTCAACCACAAACAGATATCTTTGTGAATTAGTTCAGGCCTTCTCAATAATATCTGCTGGAAAAAAATTGCCGGTAAACAAGTGAGAATT
>NW_007250958.1:2108-3762 GCF_000164805.1 Carlito syrichta | reverse complement strand
ATTTCATTCCACTCCATTCCATTCCATTCCACTCCATTCCATTCCTCCCCATTTCATTCCTTTCCATTTAATTCCATTCCATGCGGTTCCATTCCTCTCCAGTCTATTCCTCTCCCTTCCATTCCATTCCTCTCGATTCCATTCCTTTCTATTCTATTGCTTTCCATTCCAATCCTCTCCATTCAATTCCATTCCATCGACTCCATTCCATTTCTTTCTTCTCCATTCCATTTCATTCCACTGCATTTTATTCCATTTCATTCCTCTTCATTCCATTCCTCTCCCTTCCATTCCGTTTCATTCCTTTCCATTCCATTCCATTCTATTCCATTCCTTTCCATTCCATTTCTTTGCATTCCTCTCCATTCTTTTCCATTTCACTCCATTTCATTCCTTTCCTTTTCACTCTTTTACATTCCATTCCACTCCTCTCGAATCGCTTCCATTTTAATCCATTCCATTCCATTCCTCTCCATTCCATCCATTCCATTCTCCTCTATTCCATATCCTTCCATTCCATTTCATTTCTCACTATTCTATTCCATTCTTCCTCACTGCATTCCATTCCATTCCATTCCCTTCCTTTCAATTCCATTCCTTTCATTTAATTACATTCCAATCCATTCCTCTCCAGTCTATTCACCTCCATTCCATTCCATTCTCTTGATTCCATTCCTTTCTATTCTATTGCATTCCATTTCAATCCTCCATTATATTCCATTCCATTCCACTCTATTCCACTCCATTCCATTTCTTTCCTCTCAATTTCATTCCTCTCAATTACATTTCATTCCTTTCCACTCCACTCCATTTCATTTCACTTCCCTCCATTGCTTTCCATTCCTTTCAATTCCATTCCATTCCGTTCCTTTCGACTCCCTTTCATTGCACTCGACTCCATTCTATTATATTCCTCCCAATTCCATTTCTTCCGTTCAATTCTTCTGCATTCCACTCCATTGCATTCTGTTACATTCAAGTATAATCCATTCCTCTGCATTCTATTACATTCCAATCATCTTCTTTGTATTCCTCTCCACTACATTCCATTCCTCTCTATTCCATTCCATTCCATTTCATTTCTCTCCATTCCATTACTCTGTTTTCCATTCCTTTCCTCTCCATTCCATTCCATTCCATTCTTCTCCATTTCACTCTTTTACATTCCATTCCAATCCTCTCCATTCGCTTCCATTTTAATCAATTCCATTCCATTCCTCCTCCATTCCCCTCGATACCATTTCCTTCCATTCCATTTCACTTCTCATGATTCTGTTCCATTCTCCTTCACTCCATTGCAATCCAATCCATTGCATTCCTTTCCAATAAATTCCTTTCCATTCCATTCCGATCCTCTCCATTAGATTCCAGTACATTTCATTCCACTGCATTTCATTGCAATCCACTCCATACCATTACATTCCTCTCCATTCCATTCACTCCGTTCCATTCATATCCATTCCTGTGCATTCCATTCCATTCCATTCACTTCAATTATAATCCATTCTTCTCCATTTCCTTGCATTATATCCTCTCCATTCCATACTAATCCATTACTCTCTATTCCATTCCATTCCTCTCCATTGCATTACACTCCTCTCATTTCCAATCCATTCCATTCCATTCGTCTTCATTCAATGACATTCCATCTTTC
>NW_007250958.1:391-1221 GCF_000164805.1 Carlito syrichta | reverse complement strand
ATTCCATACCTCTGCATTCCATTCCAAACTATTCCATTCCATTCCTTTCTTCTCCATTCCGTTCCTCTTCATTCCATTCCATTCAATTCCATTCCTCTCCATTCTTTGCAATTTCTCTTCATTCGATTCCTTTCCATACCATTCCATTCCATTTAATTCTTATTCATTTCATTCCGTTCCTCTAGCTCCATTCCATTCCATGCTATTCCATGCCCTTCCATTCCATTCGTCTCCATTCCATTCCATTCCAATCCATTTCTCGGCATTTCATTCCATTCCATTCCACTCCTTTCCAATCCATTCCTCTCTAGTCCATTCCATTCCTCTCCAGTCTATTCACCTCCATTCCATTCCATTCTCTCGATTCCATTCATTTCTATTCTATTGCATTCCATTCCAATCCTCCATTAAATTCCATTCCATTCCACTCCATTCCATTTCCTTCCTCTCCATTTCATTCCTCTCAATTCCATTTCATTCCTTTCCATTCCACTCCATTTCATTTCACCTCTCTCCATTGCTTTCCATTCCTTTCAATTCCATTCCTTTCCGTTCCTTTCGACTAAATTCCATTCCAGTCGACTCCATTCTATTATATTCCTCGCAATTCCCTTTATTCCGTTGAATTCCTCTCCATTCCACTCAATTCCATTCTGTTACATTCAAATATAATCCATTCCTCTCCATTCTATTACATTCCAATCTCTCCTTTCCATTCCTCTCCACTCCATTCCATTCCTCTCTATTCTATTCAATTCCACTCCATTTCTCTCCATTCCATTACTCTCCCTTCCTTTCCTTTCCTCTCCATTCCATTCCTCTCCATTTCA
>NW_007250958.1:0-371 GCF_000164805.1 Carlito syrichta | reverse complement strand
CATTCCATTCCATTCCACTCCTTTCCAATCCATTCCTCTCTAGTCCATTCCATTCCTCTCCAATCCATTCCATTCCATAACATTCTATTCCACCTCATGCCTTTTCATTCCACTCCGTTCCATTTCAATTCTCTACATTCCATTCTTCTCCCTTCCATACCATTATTATCCATTTCAGTCCATTGAATTGCTCTTTATTCCATTCCATTCCGTTCCATTCCACTCCATTCCATTCCATTCCATTCCTCTTCATTCCATTCCACTCCTTTGTATTCCATTATATTTAATTCGATTCCTCTCCATTCCAGACCATTCCATTCCACTCCATAAATTTCCATTACATTTCATTTCATTGTCTGCCTTCCATTCCA
>NW_007250957.1:4586-8439 GCF_000164805.1 Carlito syrichta | reverse complement strand
CCAACCAGCTGGCTAGTTAGTTAAGTCACCACATTAAGTCAGTTTGCTAGCCAGCTCGCTAGCTAGTTAAAAAGCTAGTTAAGTCAGTTGGCTACACAACTGACTAGCTAGTTATTTCAGCTAGTTAAGTTAGCTGGCTAGCTAGGTATATAGCTAGTTAAGTCAGCTAGATATATCAGCTAAGCTAGCAGATAAGTCAGCTAGATATGTCACCAGGTAGGAAGTTAGCTAGCTAGTTACCTAGCTCGTTATTTCAGCTAACAAATTCTGCTGGATAGCGGGGGAGCTAGCTAGTTAAGTTAGCTAGTTAAGTCAGCTGGCTAGCCAGTTGCCTTGCTGAGTAGCTAGCTTGTTAAGTCAGCTGGCTATCCAGCTGGCTAGCTAGTTAATTCACCTATTTAAGTCAGCTCACTAGCCAGCTGATTAACTACCTAGCTAGGTAGATAAGTCAGCTGGCAAGCCAGCGAGATACGTAGGTAGCTAGTTATTTAATTCAGCTGTCTAGCCACCTGCCTAGCTAGAGATGTCTGCTAGTTAAGTCAGCTGGCTACACAGCTAGCTATCTAGTTTTGTCAGCTAGTTGAGTCAGCTGGCTAGCCAGCTGGCTAGCTGGTTAAGTCCGCTAGTTAATTCAAGTGGCTAACCAAATGGTTAGCTAGATACCTTGCTAGTTTCATCAGCTGGCTAGTTTTTTAAGTCAGGTATTTAATCAGCCTGCTAGCCAAATGGCTAGGTAGGTAGCTAGGTAATTAATTCAGCTGGCTAGCCAGCTGGCTAGTTAGTTAATTCAGCAAATTAAGTAAGCTGGCTAGCTTGCTGGCTAGCTAGGTGGATAACTTGTTAAGCCAGCTGCCTAGCTGGGTGGCTATCTAGTTAAGTCAGCTAGTTAAGTAAGCTTGTTAGCTGGCAGGCTTGCTAGGTGGCTGGCAAGTTATGCTGGCTGGTTAGCAGGCTGGTCAAGTAGGTGGCCTGCTAGTTAAGCCAACTGGCTAGCCGGCTGGCCAGCAGGGTGTCTGGCTAGTTAATCCAGCTGGCTATCTGACTGTCCCACCCAGCCAGATGGCTATTTAAGCCAGATGGCTAGCCACCTGAGCAGGCCACTAGATAGCTAGCTGGCTGCCTTGCCAGCTAGTCTACCAGGTAGCTAGCAAGTTAAGCCAGCTGGCTACCCATGTAGACAACCAGTTAACTAGCTCATTAAGTCAACTGACTATCCCGCTATCCAGCAAAGCAGCTAGTCAGCTAGTTAAGTCAGCTAGCTAGCTAGATAGCTAGTTAAGTCAGCTAGCAACTCAGCTAACTATTCAGCTAACTAGAGAGTTAGGTAGCTTGTTTGCTAGCTAGTTATGTCAGCTAGATAGCTAGCTAGTCAGCTTGCTAGTTAAGTCAGCTAGCAAGTCAGTTAGTTACTTACCTAACTAGTTAGCTAGCAACTCAGCTATCTGGTCAGATAACTAGTGCGATCGCTCACTTTCCATCAAGTCAGGTAATTAGTCAGCTCGCTTGCCTGCAAACTGTTCAGAAAACTAGTTGGCTCACTCGCTGGCCAACAGGTCAACTAAATTGTTGGCTCACTTGCAGGACAACAGGTCAGCTATTTAGTTGGCTTGCTTGCCAGCTGACTAGCTAACTACCTAGCTAGCTGTCTTAACCAGCTGACTAAATTAGGTAGCTGATTTAACTAGCTGACAGCTAGCTGACATAACTACTTAGCTAGCTGACTTAACTGGCTGACTTAACTAGTTAGCTAGCTGACTTAACCACCTGAATTAAATAGTTAGCTAACTATTTAGTTAAATAGTTAAATCAGCTCACCGGTCAGCTCGCTCGCCACCCTACTAGATAATGCACCTCACATGTCGGGTCATTTGCCGGTCGACTAGTTAAATCACCTCACCGGTTTGCTCATTCAATGGTTGAGTAGTTAACTTTCTGACCATTCGGCTCACTCGCTAGTGGACTAAAGTCATCTGACCAGTCAACTCACTTACCGACTGAATAGGTAAGTAAGCTGACCAATCAGCTCACTCACCGGCCGACTAGTTAACTGAGGTCACCTGTGGGCTCACTCACCGGCTGACAAGTTAAGTAAGTTAACTTCGGTTGACTAGCAAGCCCACTATTTAAGTCAGTTAACAAATCGGCCGACTAGTCGGCCAACTTGTCAACTGACAAGTTACGTCAGCTAGCTTGTCAGCCGACTAGTTAGGTCAGCTAAATAGTCGGCCAAATATTCAGCCAACAATTTAGGTGAGCAAGCTAGCCTGCTAACTAGTTAACTGATCTAAATTGGGGGCCAACTCATCAATCAGCTAATTAACCAAGCTAACTAGTAGGCCGATTAAATGATCGACTTGTTTAGACAGCTAAAAAGTCAGCCTAGTAGTCAGCCAACGTGTTAAACCAGATAAGTAGACGTCTGCATTGTCCGGCAAAAAGTTATGTCACCTAGCTAACTCGTTACCCAACTAAATAAGACAGCTAGTTAACTCATTTACCAAATAGTTATAAAAGTTAGCTAACTCGTTAACCAACTCCTTAAGTCAGCTAGCTATCTCATTAGCCAAGTAGTTAAGTGAGCTAGCTAAGTCAGCAAGCTAATTAGCTAGCTAAGTCAGCTGGCTAAGACAGCTAGCTCACTAGTTAGCTAATTATTTAAGTCACCTATTTAAGCCTTCTACCTAAATAGTTTGCTAACTTGTTAAGTCAGCTATTTATTCAGTTAGCTAAATAGTTAGTTAACTATTTAATTCAGGTAGATAAGTGAGCTAGCTAACTAGTTAAGTCAGCCCGATAAATCAGCTAGCTAAGTAGTTATGTCAGCTAGCTAAGTCATTTAGTTAAATCAGCTATCTAATTTAGTCACTTGGTTAATACAGCTAGCTAGGTAGTTAGCTAACGGGTTAAGTCAGCAGCTGGAGTCAGGTAGTTAGCTAGTTAACTAACGGGTTAAGTCAGCTGGTGGAGTCAGCAGGCTAGCTAATTAGCAAACGGGTTGAGTGAGCTGTTTGACTAGGCTAGCTAGCTAGTTAGCTAACCAGTTAAGTCAGCTGGTTTAGTCAGATAGCTACTTAGTTAGCTAACGAGTTAAGTCAGCTGGTTGAATCAGCTAGCTAGCTCATTAGCTAATGATTTAAGTCAGATGATTAAGTCAGCTAGCAAGAATATTAGATAACGAGTAAGCTAACTACGTAGCCATCTGGTTAAGTCAGCTAGCTAGCTAGGCAACTAACTATTTAAGTCAGCTTGTTAGCTAGGTAGCTGGGTAGTTAGTTAATTTCTTATGTCAGCTGGGTAGCTAGATAACTAGCTATTTACCTACCTATTTAAGTCAGCTAACCAACTAGATAGTTAGCTTGTTAAGTCAGCTAGTTAAATCAGCTGGCTAGCCAGTGGGCTGGCTAGGTAGTGAGCCAGTTAACTCAGTTGGCTACCCAGCAGGCTAGCTGGTTAATTCAGCTAGTTAAGAGAGCAGGCAAGTAAACTGGAAATGTAGGTAACTAGCTACTTAAGTCATCTAGATAGCTACCTGGCAAGCTAGAAATGTCAGTGAGTTAAATCAGCAGGGTAGCCAACTGTAGAGCTGGTTAAGTCAGCTTGTTTAGTCAACTGCCTAGCCAACTGTCTAGGTAGGTAGCTAGTTAAATAGGTCAGCTTGCTAGCCAGCAGACTAGCTGTTCAAGTCAGCTAGTTAAGACAGTTGGTATATAGCTAGTTAAGTCAGCTAGATATATCAGCTAGCTAGCAGATAAGTCAGCTAGATATGTAGCCAGGTAGGTAGTTAGCTAGCTAGGTACCTAGCTAGTTATTTCAGCTAGCAAATTCTGCTGGATAGCTGGGGAGCTAGCTAGTT
>NW_007250957.1:2472-3844 GCF_000164805.1 Carlito syrichta | reverse complement strand
CCTAGTTAGGTCAGCTGGCTTGACAGCTGGTTAGCCAGGTAGCTAGATAGTTAATTCAGCTGTCTAGCCCACTGTATAGATAGTTAAGTCACCTAGTTAAGTCAGTTGTCTAACAATCAGGTCAGCTATGTAAGTCAGCTAGTTATATCAGGTGGCTAGACAGCAGACTAGCTAGGTAGTGAGATAGTTAAGTCAGTTGACTAGCCAGCTGGTTAGCTAAATAAGTCAGCTAGTTAATTCAGCTGGCTAGCCAGATAGCTACCTTGGTAGAGAGCTAGTTAATTCAGCTGGGAAGCTAGCTGTCTCACTAATTATGTCATCTAGTTGAGTCAACTGGCCTGCGAGCTGGCTAGATGGCTAAGCAAACTAGTTAAGTCAGCTGGCTATCCAGCAGGTTAGCTAGGTAGCAAGCTAGTTAAGTCAGCAGGTTAGCAAGTGGGATAGCGAGTTAAGTGATCTTGTTAATTCAGTCGGCTTCCCAGCTGGCCAGCTAGGAAGCTAGCTAGTTAAATCAGCTGGTTAGCCAGCTAGCTAGCTGTTTAAGACATCTAGTTAATTCAGCTCACCAGACAGCTGGCTAACTAGTTAAGTCATCTGGCCAGCCAGCTGGCTAGCAGGTTAAGTCAGTTAGTTAAGTCATCTGGCCAGCCAGCTTTCTAGCTAGGTAGCTAGATAGTTAAGTCAGTTAGTTAAGTCAGCTGGCTAGCTAGGTAGCTAGCTAGTTTAGTCAGCTAGATAATGCAGCTAGCTATCCAGTTATGTCAGTTACTTAAGTCAGCTGGCTTGCCAGCTGCCTAGCAGTGTAACTGGCTAGTTAAGGTAGCTGTCTAGCCAGCTGGCTACACAGTTAAGTAACCGAGTTAAGTGAGCATGTTGGACAGCAGGTTAGCTAGGTAGGTAGGTAATTCAGCTGGCAAGCCAGTGGGTTATGTAGGTAGGTAGGTAGTTTTTTTCAGCTGGCTAGCCATCAAACTATCTAGTTATGTCAGCTATAAGACTGTCCAGCTACCTAACCAGGTAGCTAACTAGTTAAGTCTGCTCTCTAGCCAGCTGACTACTTCCTTAAGTCAACTTGTTAAATCAGTTGGCTAGGCTGCTGGATACATATGTAGCTAGGCAATTAAATCAGCTGGCTAGCCAGCTGAACAGCTAGTTAAGTCAGCTAGTTTAGTCAGCTGGTTAACTAACCAGCTAGCGGGCCAGCTGGTTAATTCAGCTCGTTAAGTCAGCTGGCTAGCCAGCTTCCTAGCTAGTTAAGTCACCTAGTTAAATCAGCACGCTGGACAGCAGGTTACCTAGGTCGTTAGGTAGTTAAGTCAGGTGGCAGCTAGCGGGCTATGTAGGTATGTAGCTCTTTTAGTCAGCTGGCTAG
>NW_007250957.1:0-1674 GCF_000164805.1 Carlito syrichta | reverse complement strand
TCAGCTGGCTAGCCGGCAGGATAACTAGTAATACCAGTTAATTTTGCCACCTGGCTGGCCAGCTCTCTAGATTGTTAATCAAGAAGTTAAGTCAGCTAGCTAACAAGCTGGCTAACTAGTTGTCACCTCGTTAAGTCAATTGGCTAGTCAGCTCGATGGCTAGTTAAAAATCTAGTTAATTCAGATGGCTAGACAGCTGTCTGGTTAATTATTTCAGCTAGTAAAGTCAACTGGCTAGCTAGCTAGCCAGTCAGTTAAATCAGCTAGTTAAGTCGGCTTGCTTGCTTGATAGCTGGCTAGGAAGCTAGCTAGCTATTTCAGGTAGTAAAGTCAGCTGGTTTGCTAGGTAGTTAGCTAGTTAAGTCAACTAGTTACATCAGCTTGCTAGCTAGTTATGTCAACTAGTTAACTCAGCTGGCTAGCCACCTGCCTAGCTTGCTACCAAGCTAGTTAAGTCAGCTGGCTTGCTGGCTGGCTAGTTACTTAAGTCACCTAGTTAACTCAGCTTGCTACCCAGTTGGTTAGCTAGGAAACTAGGCAAGCCAGTTAAATTCGTAGGTATCTAGCTAGTTCAGTCAACTGGCTAGCCACATGTCTAGCTAGTAATGTCTATTAGTTAAGTCAGCTGACTACCCAGCTGGCTAACTAGTTAAGTCAGCTGATTGAGTGAGCTGGCCAGCCAGCTGGCAAGCAGGTTAAGTCAACTAGTTAGTTCAAGTGGCTAGTCAATTGATTAGTTATGTAGATAGCCAGTTAAGTCAGTGTGTGAAGTTAGCTGGCTAGCATGCTGGATAGCCAGGTGGATAGCTAGATAAGCCAGCTGGTTAGCCAGATGTCTATCAAGTTAAGTGAGCTATTTAAGTCAGCTGGTTAGCCAGCTGGCTAGCTAAGGGGCTTGCAAGTTAAGATGGCTGGTTAGCAGGCTGGTCTGGTTGGTGGCTAGCTAGTCAGGTAGGTGATTACCTAGTCAGCTAGCTAGTTAGCTTACTATCCAGCTAGCTAATTAAGTCAGCTAGGTCTTCAGCTAGCTTCTCAGCTAGATCATTAAGTCAGCTAGCCAGCTAAATAGCCAGCTGACTCGCTAGTGAAGTAACCTAGTTAAGTCAGTGGGCTAGATGGTGGCTAGCTAGGTAATGAGATAATTATGTCAGCTTTCCAGCCAGCTTAATAGCTATATAAGTCAGCTAGTTAATCAGCTGGCTTGCGAGCTGGCTAGCTAGGTAGTGAACTAGTTAAGACAGTTGGCTAGCCAGCTGGCTAGCTATTTAAGTAAGCTAGTTAATTGATCTGGTTTCCTAGCTGGTTAGCTAGGTAGCTAGCTAGTTAAGTCAGCTGGCCAACCACCAGGCTACCTACTGTTGTCAGCTAGTTTTGTCTGCTGGCTAGATAGCTGACTAACTAGTTAAGTCAGCTAGTTGAGTCTGCTGGCTAACCAGCTGGCTAGTTGGTTAAGTCAGCTAATTAATTCATTTGGCTAGCCAACTGGCTAGCTAGGTCATTCGTTAGTTTAGTCAGCTGACTAGCCAACTGACTACCTGATTAAGTCAGCTGGTTAAGTCAGTGGGCTAATCACCTGGCTAGGTAGGTAGTTGCTAATTAAGTCAGCTGGTAGGCCTGATGGCCACCTAGTTAAGTCAGCGAGTTAAGTGAACTGGTTAGACTGTTGGCTAGCTA
>NW_007250956.1:11065-12025 GCF_000164805.1 Carlito syrichta | reverse complement strand
AGGCATGCGCTACCATGCCCGGCTGATTTTTTGATTTATTGTAAAGGTGAGGGCTCGCCAAGTTGCCCAGCTGGGTCTCGAACCTGCAGGCTCAAGCAGTCCACTCACCTCAGACTCCCAAGGTGCAGGATTACAGGCTGAGCCACCGAGCCCGGCTTCTCTTTTTTTTTTTTTTGAGTTGGAGTCTCACTCTTGTCGCCCAGGCTGGAGTGCAGTGGCACGCTCACGGCCACCGCAGCCTCGATCTGCTGGGCTTAGGCAATCCTTCCGCCACAGCCCTCCAAGTAGCTGGAACTACAGGTGCACACCACCACACATGCCTAGTTTTTTGTGATTTATTGTAGAGACGAGGTCTCACCAAGTTACCCAGACTAGTCTCAAACTTCCGGGCTCAGACAGTCCTCTCGCCTCGGCCTCCCAAAGTGCTGGGATTACAGGCTGAGCCACCAGACCCAGCCTGTACTTTCTTTTCTTTTCCCTCCCTCCCTTTTTTTCTTTTTTTTGGAATTGTAGTTGGAGTCTCACTCTGTTGCTAGGCCTAGAGGACAGTGGCACACTCACGACCACCCCAGCCTTGACTTAGTGGGCTCAGGTGATTCTTCCACCTCTGCCTTCCAAGTAGCTGGGACTATAGACATGCAACACAATACCTGGCTAGTTTTTTTATTTTATTGTAGAGACAAGGTCACACTAAGTTGCCCAGGTTGGTCTCAAACCCCTGGACTCAGGAAATCCTCTCACCTCGGCCTCCCAAAGTGTTGGGATTACAGGATTGAGACACCGTGCCCGACCTGTTTCTTTCTTGAGTCTTGCTCTGTCGCCCAAGCTGGAGTACAGTGACACAATCATAGCTCACTGTAACCTCAAACTCCTAAGCTCAAGTGATCCTCTTGCCTCAGTTTCCCAAATAGCTATGACCCCAGGCATGTGCCACCACACCTGGCTAATTTTTTTTTTTTT
>NW_007250956.1:5233-11045 GCF_000164805.1 Carlito syrichta | reverse complement strand
CCCGGCCACCGCAGACTCGACCTGCTGGGCTCCGGCGATCCTTCCGCCTCAGCCTTCCGAGTAGCCGGAATTACAGGCATGTGCTACCACGCCCAGCTGATTTTTTGATTTATTGTAGAGATGAGGTCTTGCTGCCCAGGCGGGTCTCGAACCCACGGGCTCAGGCAATCCACTCACCTCAGCCTCCCAAAGGCGCGGGATTACAGGCTGAGCCACCGAGCCCGGCTTAATTTTAAAAATTATTTTTTGCAGAGATGGCGTCTCTGCTATGTTTCCTAGACTGTCCTCAAACTCCTAGCCTCAAGTGATCCTCTAACTTTGGTCTCCCAAAGGGCTGGAATTATAGGCATGAGTTGCTGCACCTGGCCTGTTTCTTATCCATCTCCTCTAATGGGATAAGCCACACATAATTCATAAAGTCCTGGAGAGCGAGGCCTTGTTCACCATGGTATGTGCAACGTCAAGTTCAGTGCTTGACAGAAACGCATGAGCAAAACATTTGTAAGAAAAAGAATGAAAGAATGAAAATACTTAGAAAGGAAAGAAATGAAGAGAAAAAGAAGAACACAACGGAGGAAGCAGACAAAGAAGTAGCAGAAGATGTCAGCAAGAATGAGCCTTCTACTGGGTGGGTGTGAAGGGACAGGCCTGCAGTCCCAGCCACTCAAGAGGCTGAGGCAGGAGGATCACATGAGCACCGGAGTTTAAGGCAGTGGTGAGCTGTGATCGACAAGGGAATAGCCACAGCACTCCAGCCTGGCCAACACCGGGAGACCCTGTCTCTAAAAATAAGTAAGCGGGCCGGGCTCAGTGGTTCAGCCTGTCATCCCACGCCGTGGGAGGCCGAGGTGAGTGAATGGCCCGTGCCCACGGGTTCGAGACCCGCTCGGGCAACTTGGCGAGACCTCATCTCTACAATAAATCACAAAAATTAGCCGGGCATGCTAGCGCGCGCCTGTAGTTCCAGCTACTTGGAAGACTGAGGCAGAAGGATCACCTGAGCCCAGCAGGTCGAGGCTGCGGTGGGCAGGAGCGTGCCACTGCATTCTAGCCTGGACAACAGAGTGAGGCTCCAATTAAAAAAAATAAAATTTAGTTATTGATATAGACCCTAATAAACTATATTCGGTTTATTCATAATTAATTAGAGTTTACCAGCCTCTGAACCTTCTCCTCCCATTCCACTTCTATGATTGTGGCAATTTCGCAGGTGTATACATTTATTAAAAATAATCACTTTGCACACTTTAAATATATGTTGTTTGTGTTATGTCAGTTAAGCCTCAATAAAACTCCTTTTTTTATTTTAAGTCAGAGTCTGGCTCTGTCATGCAGGCTGGAATGCAGTGGCATGCTTGGCTACTGCAGCCTCAACCTGCTGGGCTCAGGTGATCCTTCTGCCTCAGCCTTCTAAGTAACTGGGACTACAGGGCACGCTACCACGCGCAGCTTATTTTTTGACTTACTGTAGAGATGAGGTCTTGCCAAGTTGCCCAGGCTGGTCTTGAACCTCTGGGCTCAGGTGATCATATTGCCTTTGCCTCCCAAAGTGCTGGGATTACATGTGTGAGCCCTTGCACCTGGCTAAAACTGCTTTTTAAAAAAATTCAAAAAGAAAATAAACCATTAAACATGGGCAAAATAAAGACATACAGAACTGGGTGTGGTAGCTTATGCCTGTAATCCTAGCTCTTTGGGAGGTGTAGGTGAGAGGATTGCCTGAGCCCATGGGTTCGAGACCAGCCTAGGCAACTTGGCGAGAACTCGTCTCTACAATAAATTAAAAAAAATTAGCCAGGTGTAGTGTGGCACATGCTCTGGTGATCCTTCCACCTCAATCTTCCAAGTAGCTGGAATTACAGGTTGCGCACCACCACGCCTGGCTAATTTTTTTATTTATTGTAGAGGTCTCGCCCAGTTGCCCAGGCTGGTCTCAAACCCCTGAGCTCAGACAATCCTCTCACCTCCACCTCCCAAAGTGCTGGGATTACAGGCATGAGTCACCACACCTAGCTAACCCTCTAACTTTGTAGTTTGACCCTAAATCCTTGTAATTGAAGTCAAAAGTCTTGGGGCAGAATTTGCAGTCTGGAAGACTGTATCCCTAACCTCAACAGTTTGGTTAATTCCAAGCAGTTGGTGTCAGAAATGGACTTTGTTAACTTAAGTATGTGGTTTGGGGAGATAAAAGACAAGAGGATGCAAATTGATGAATCTTTGATTCCTGGTTGCTCAGGACCCCCCATAATCTGCAACTGCAGCTGCACTGCAATCAGTTACTGGAAGTGAAAAATTGCAAATGAAATGTAGAAATGCCTAGTTCAAATTTCCAGGAACTTGGCTCACTGAACGCATACGGAAATGCAGAGTAACAAGAAACAAGCAAAATATACAGTTTCTTGCTTTTTGTTACCTATAATAGCCAAAATGAAAGAACAGCCGGGCTCGGCGGCTCAGTCTGTAATCCTTCACCTTTGGGAGGCTGAGGTGAGTGGATTGCCTGAGCCCGCGGGTTCGAGACCCACCTGGGCAGCGAGACCGCATCTCTACAGTAAATCAAAAAATTAGCCGGGCATGGTAGCGTGCGCCTGTAATTCCGGCTACGGAAGGCTGAGGCGGAAGGAGCGCCGGAGCCCAGCAGGTCGAGGCTGCGGTGGCCGGTAGCCCCTACCAACAGGTAAAAATTAGATAAAAAGGAAATTGTGGTGGCAGATCCTGATCCTGGGCCGAGCTTGGATTTTGGCCCATCCAAGCTCTAATCTCTAGCCTTAGGGGCTCTACCAATGAAAACCATTGGGGCAGCCGGGCTCGGTGGCTCAGCCTGTAATCTCGCCCCTTTGGGAGGCTGAGGTGAGTGGATTGCCTGAGCCCGAGGGTTCAAGACCCACCCGGGCAACTTGACGAGACCTCCTCTCTATAATAAATCAAAATTAGCCGAGCGTGGTAGTGCGCCCCTGTGGTTTCAGCTACTCAGAAAGCTGAGGTGGAAGGATCGCCGGAGCCCAGCAGGATCGAGGCTGCGGTGGCCAGGAGTGGCCACTGCACTCCAGTCTGGGTGACAGAGTGAGTCTTCAACCCAAAGCAAAACAAACAAACAACAACAAAAAGAAAACCATTGGGGCAAATTCTGACACTGGGCCGAACTTGGATTCTAGCCAGCCTCAACTATAGATGCTAGCCTGAATTGCTGGCAAATTGTAAAATGATGAGAAAGAACAAATAGCAAAGAAGGCTAGGATAATAATAATAATAATTATTATTATTATTATTGGTAGAGACGAGGTCTCACTATGTTGCCCAGGCTGGTCTCGAACTCCTGGGCTCAAGTAATCCTGCCATCTCAGCCTCCCAAAGTGCTGGGATTATAGGTATAAACTACCATGCCCAGCAAGACTAGAATAATTTTTTTTTTTGAGTTGGAGTCTCACTCCGTCGCCCAGACTGGAGCCGCAGCCTCGACCTGCTGGGCTCCGGCGATCCTTCTGCCTCAGCCTTCCAAGTAGCCGGAACTACTGGCGTGTGCTACCACACCCGGCTGATTTTTTGATTTATTGTAGAGATGAGGTCTCGCTGCCCGGGCGGGTCTCGAACCCGCGGCCTCAGGCAATCCACTCACCTCAGCCTCCCAAAGGCGCGGGATTACAGGCTGAGCCACTGAGCCCAGCTAGAATAATTTTTAAGATTATGAACAAAGCAAAGGGAAAAGAGAAAGAGAACAGTCAAGAGACTTACCCCATCAAGAAGCAAATCCTTATACAGTTATTTAGAAATGGAATGACGCTGGGTGCAGTGGCTCAAGCCTGTAATCCCAGCACTTTGGAAGGCCAAGGCAAGAGGATTGCCTAAGCCCAGGAGTTCGAGGCCAGCCTAGGCAACATGGAGAGACCTCATCTCTACAATAAATCAAAAGTAAGCTGGACATGGTAACGTGTACCTGTAGTTCCAGTTACTTGGAAGACTGAGGCATAAGGATCGCCTGAGTCCAGCAAGTTGAGGCTGCGGTAGCCATGAGCTTGCCACTACACTCCAGCCTGGGCAACAGAGTGAGACTCCAACTCAAAAAATAAAATAAAATAAAATAAGAAATAGAATGAATAAAGTCGAATGACAGAGTGAGACTCTGACCAAAAAAAGAGAGAATTAGGAAAGTTCATTATATGTTATATTATTATATAATGTTAAAGTGGGGGTAAAATATAAACTTTCACTAACAGTAAAGACAGTTCCCATTCTTGTGCTCAGCTAATATTTACAGGTATTTAAAGGTTTGCCAATCCAGTAGGCATGAGCAACAAAAGAAATAAATAGATCACCAGATGTGGTGGCTCATGCTTGTAATCCCAGCACTTTGGGAGGCAGAGGCTAGAGGATTGCCTGAGCCCAAGGGTTTGAGACCAGCCTGGGCACTTGGTAAGACCTCATCTCTACAATAAAACAAAAAATTAGCCAGGCGTGGTAGCGCGCGCCTGTAGTTCCAGCTACTCGGAAGGCTGAGGCGCAAGGATCACTGGAGCCCAGCAGGTCGAGGCTGCGGTGGCCAGGAGGGGCCACTGCACCCCAGTCTGGGTGACAGAGTGAGACTCCAACTCAAAAAACAAAAACAAACAAACAAACAAAAATTTCACCAAAGAAAATATACAAATGGACAATCAGCACATGAGAATAGTTTCAATGTCATTTACCATCAGAATGAAACAATACTAAGATACCACTTCAACTGGGCGCAGTAGCTCACACCTGTAATCTCAGCACTTTGGGAGGCCAAGGTGAGAGGATTACCTGAGTCCAGGGGTTTGAGACCATTCTGAGCAACTTGGCGATACTCATCTCTACAATAAATCAAATTATCCAGGTGTGGTGGCATACACCTGTAGTCCTAGCTACTTGGAAGTCTGAGGTGGAAGAATCTCCTGAACCAAGCAGGTCAAGGCTGCAGTAGCCAAGCACGCCACTGCACTACAGCCTGGGTGACAAAGTGAGAGGAAAAAAAATAAAGAGCAATTGGTTGTCTTCATGTACTAACCTTTGGGGACAGAGGAAGCTACCTATAAGGCTGATAAACATATTCCCCTTAAACAATGAGCTTGAGGCTGTACAGATCTCCTTGATGCCATCAAGAAGTTTGGTCAGGCTGGGCACAGTGGCTCACACCTGTAATCCCAGCACTTTGGGAGGCGGAGGTGAAAGGATTGCCTGAACTCAGGACTTTGAGACCAGCCTGGGCAAACTGGAGAGAGCTCGTCTCCATAGTAGATAAAAAAATTAGCCAGGTGTGGTGTTTCACACCTGTAGTTCCAGCTACTTGGAAGGCTGAGGTGAAAGGATCGTCTGAGACCAGCAGGTGAAGGCTGCAGTGGCCGTGATGTGCCACTGCACCCCAGCTTGGGCAACAGAGTGAGACACTGACTCAATAAATGAATGAATACGCTGTAAGTAAGCAAATAAGTACATAAAAAAGTAAAAATAAAAATGAGGTTTGAGTTTAATCTGAAATCTATCCCAGCTCTGATCATTCAACCCCATCCATAAGTTATAAAGCCTAGAGCAATGCAGGAAGGGCAGTTACATTCATCTACCTGCATTTGAAGGTTTGCTGGGTTCCAAGCACGTACTGGGTTGAAGTAAAGAATGGGTTTAAGCCGGGCTCGGTGGCTCAGCCTGTCATCCCGCGCCTTTGGGAGGCTGAGGTGAGTGGATTGCCTGAGCCCGCGGGTTCGAGACCTGCCTGGGCAGCGAGACCTCATCTCTACAATAAATCAAAAAATCAGCTGGGCGTGGTGGCGCATGCCTGTAATTCCGGCTACTCGGTCGG
>NW_007250956.1:0-5213 GCF_000164805.1 Carlito syrichta | reverse complement strand
TGGAAGGCTGAGGCGGAAGGATCACCTGAGCCCAGCAGGTCGAGGCTGCAGTTGCTGTGAATGCGCTACTGCACTCCAGCCTGCGTGGCAGAGTGAGACGCTGGCTCAAAAAAGAAAGAAAGAAAGAAAGAATAAGTTTAATTATCCTGAGCAGAGGGACAAGGCCGCCACCCACGACTGCGCAGAGTGAGACCCGCGGCCCAAACCTGACCTTCTTTGGGGACTGCGGTTTTGCCGCATCCTGGTCTCCTGGTGCTGCTGCAGATGGTAGGAGGTGCGCTTCACCAGCTATGGTTCACCTGAAGAGCTGTCGCTGCTTGCAGGTCATCAGTGCTGGCCTGGAAGAACCACGTTTCTTTGCTATTCGGCGGACTGCCACTACACCTCCTCCAGTAAGTGTGAGCCTCAGTTCTGGGGAGATGGAGGTGACTTTCCTTCATATCTAGTCCTCTTTGGATGATCTCCCTCAGTCCTAGGATACCCTATATTCTCTTACATCTTATAATTGCTTTCATTGTAGTGTGATAATTTTTTTATTTTAATTTTTTCAAATTTTTTGTAGGGATGAGGTCTTGCTATGTTGCCCAGGCTGGTCTTGAACTCCTGGCCACAAGGAATCCTCCCATTGGCCTATCAAAGTGCTGGAATTACAGCTGTGAGCCACCGTGCCGGCCTATAGCTTGATATTCTTTATATTAAATGTCCCCAGTTTAAACCAATGTGCATTTCTTTTTTTTGAGTGGGAGTCTCACTCTCTTGCCCAGACTGGAGTGCAGTGGCCGCTCCCAGTCACCATAGCCTTGACCTGCTGGGCTCCAGTGATCCTTCCACCTCAGCCTTCTGAGTAACTGGAATTACAGGCACACGCTACCACGCCCGGCTGATTTTTTTATTTATTGTAGAGATGAGGTCTCATCAAGTTGCCCGGGTGGGTCTCGAACGCACGGGCCCAGGCAATCCACTCATCTCAGCCTCCCAAAGACACGGGATTACGGGCTGAGCCACCAAGCCCTGCTCGCATTTTTTGTCTTTGATAAGACTCAGACTGATACATTCTAGGCAGGAATAAGACCGACAAGATACTTGCTTTTTTTTTTTTTTTTGAGTTGAAGTCTCACTCCACCTAGGCTGGAGTGCTGTGACACACTCACGGCCACCCCAGTGTCGACCTGCTGGGCTCAGGCGATCCTTCCCCCTCAGCCTTCCAAGTAGCCAGAACTACAGGCATGTGCTACCACACCCAGCTGATTTTTAAGAAATTTATTGTAGAGATGAGGTCTCCCCAAGTTGCCTAGGCTGGGCTCAAACCTGCAGGCTCAGGCAATCCACTCGCCTCAGCCTCCCAAAGTGCCGGGATTATAGGCTGAGCCACCAAGCCCAGCTGATACTTGCTTTTTGTGGAGTCCATATTCCACAGATGTTGATAACCAAGGCCTAACTCACAACATAGACTCAATCATACAAAACTTTGAGGCAGAATATTCCAAACACAGGGAACAAGTATAAAGAATCTAAGTGATGGCCGGGCTCGGTGGCTCAGCCTGTAATCCCAGCACTTTGGGAGGCCGAGGTGAGTGGATTGCCTGAGCCTGCGGGTTCGAGACCCGCCTGGGCAACTTGACGAGACCTCATCTCTACAACAAATCAAAAATTAGCCAGGTGTGGTAGCGCGTACCTGTAGTTCCAGCTACTTGGAAGGCCAAGGCGGAAGGCTTGCTGGAGCCCAGCAGGTCGAGGCTGCGGTGACCGGGAGCGGCCACTGCACTCTAGTCTAGGTGACAGAGTGAGACTCCAACTCAAAAAAAAAAAAAAAAAGAATCTAAGTGATAACGAACTTGATGTTTGTGAGAACTAGAGAGACCAGTGGGGCCTGACTTTAGTAAGCAGGGAGGGGAAAAAGAGACAAGGTTGGAGGGGCCAGCCTTTTAGGTATGGTAGCTGTAACGTATATTCAGGGCAGCTCTGAAAATCAAAGCAATTTAAACTGGGACATATGGCCACGAGATTTGTTGGCCAGGGTAAAGGAGCCTGGATATTCTTTTTTTTGAGTCTGAGTTTCACTCTTCATTCTGTCACCCAGGCTGGAGTGCAGCGGCACGCTTACGGCCATCACAGCCTCTACCTACTTGACTCAGAAGATCTTTCCACCTCAACCTTTGAAGTAGTTGAACTACAGGTGGGCACCACCACATCTGGCTAATTTTTTTATTTACTGTAGCGACCGAGGTCTCGCCAAGTTGTATAGGCTGGTCTCGAACCCCTGGGCTCAGACAATCCTCTTGTCTCTACCTCCCAAAGTGCTGGGATTACAGGCATCAGCTACCGCATGCGGGTGGATAGTCTTTTAAGTGGTAAGATGCAAGTATGGTATGGTGGCTCATGTCTATAATTCCAGCCCTTTGGGAGGCTGAGGCAGGAGGACTGCTTGATCTCAAAAGTTCGAGTCCATCCTGGGCAACGTAGTGAGACCTCGCCTTTACAAAAAATAAAATTAGCTGGGCATCATGGCATGCACCTGTAGTTCCAGCAACTCAGGTGGCTGAGGCGGAAGAATCGGCAGAACTCAGGAGGTCGAGGCTGTGGTGAGCATGATTTTGCCACTGCACTCCAGTTTGGGTGACAGAGTGAGACTCTTGATTCAAAATTTTATAAAAATTTAAGAAAAGATGCATTTGGAAGGCTTTAGGCAGGGGGTGACATGATATGATTCGAAAAGATCATGGGGACAGAGAGCTAAAACAATTATGGAGAAAATGGTGTATTCACCTTTTAAGACAGTCAGGGGCATTTCATCTTTTTATTCCTTCTAACAGACACAGTGTCGGTGAAAAGAACATTTTTGGGGGGAGAGGAAGGCTTTATGGAGCGCAGGACTAGACTGAGCAGAAATATACCAGGCAGTCACTCAAATATTTTTACATGTGAATGGACCGTCAGATCGTATAGACAAAGGCATGGAAGAGGTATGAGTGAATGTGGTGTGAGTGAGGCCTTTATAGAAATAAGAGCCGGGCTCGGTGGCTCAGCCTGTAATCCTGTGCCCTGGAAGGCTGAGATGAGTGGATTGCCTGAGCCTGCAGGTTCTAGATCCACCTGGGCAACTTGGCGAGACCTCATCTCTACAATAAATCAAAAAATTAGCCGGGCGTGGTGGTGCGCGCCTGTAGTTCCAGCTACGTGGAAGGCTGAGGCGGAAGGATCGCCGGAGCCCAGCAGGTCGAGGCTGCGGTGGCCGGGAGCGGCCACTGCACTCCAGCCTGGGAGACAGAGTGAGACTCCAACTCAAAAAAAGAAAGAAAGAAGAGCTGAGAAATGAGTGGCAAGTCAAACTGAAAAGGTGGCAGGGACCCTGCCTTGGAGGGGCTGTGGGATCTCCTGGGGGCTTAAGCTTTTTCTGTAGTTGATGGGAAGGTAATGAAGGACTTTAAGTTGGATCTACAGTCCTTTCTCCACATCTGCAGACTCAATGAACTGCAGATATGTGGGGGTCCAGCCCCGCGAGGGTCGTGAGATTTTCTGAAGAAGAGACGGATAGGCAAAGGATGAAAACATTATACTCAGACACCTGTTTTCTGAACAGATGACAATTTAATGTTAGTTAACACAGAGCTTTTATATCATTCGCGAAGGGGCAAGACAAAGAAAATTCCTTCACGTATATATCCTCTACAAGTTACCATCATCTAGTGGTCTTAGTAATAAATAAGCCAAGAACTTTGTAAACATTTAGACAATGAGTCTTATTTATAAGGCTAAAGATGATAGTTTTAGTTTAAAGTCTTGAATTATAGTCTTTGAACTGTCTCTAGAAAGTTTAGCAGTAGTCTTTTTTGGGGGGCTTTATGACTTTTAGAGTTTGTAATTGTCTTTTTTGTCTAGGTGTCTCTGTTATTTTTTTTTTGTATCTTGTAGTGTTTGTTTTTAAAGAAAATTTAAAGGAAGCTTTTAGTAATGTTTTTTAGGCCTCTAAGGTTGTTTTTTGTCTTTAGCTAAGTTATCATAAAAGTGTTTGATTAGTATATTATGAGTTTAGTGAAAACCCACTCTATAAATGTTAACTTAGAGTTTTAACTATTGAATTAAGTAAAAATTTTAACATTAATCTTTATTTTAAGTCAGTGAAAACAGTGTTATAAATTATCTATATAATTTTTAGATAAGTGTTAGAATTTATAATGAATTTATTATAAACTTGTGTTTTTAAAAAACCTCATATCTAAACACTAAATTATATAATTTTAAATTAAATAAGGAGTGAATATATTTATATTATTTATTATTTAAGTAGTATCTGGTAATTTATAACCAAGTGAAAGAAAGCATTTTTTTTTTTTATATGTGAAGTTGTGGGGTACAGTTAAGGGTTAGGTATACAATTGCGTTTCATTCAGGCACCCTGTTGATATGGGGTGTTTCCCGTTCCCAGACAGATATTTGCTACTGTTAATCCCATCTCCCTCCCCCCACCATAGTTTCCCAGTACGGTCAGTCATTTTCGTATAGTATTGCATTGGATGTTTAAGGTCCGTTATATGAGAGAGAATATGTGATACTCGGATCTTTGTTTCTGTGAGAGGTCACTCAGTATTATAGACTCTAGTTCCATCCAGGTTGCTGCGAAATTCATGATTTTGTTCTTTTTTATGGCTGTGTAGTATTTCATCGTGTATATGTACCACATTTTTAAAATCCAGTCCTCTTTTGACGGGCAGCATGGCAAGAAAGCATTTTTGATGTGTTTTAGAGTTTAATCCTTGTATATGTTAGAAAAGGCCAAACGGCATAGTGGGAAATGAAAAAATGAACCATGACACTTTCAGGTTAGCTGTATTTCGCATAAACATGTCATCTTCTTCTTTCACGACTGTACAGAATTTCTTCAGCTGCACCAACAGCAAAGACGGAAGACAGAAGGGCCTCAGCTGCCCGGACTCGCTTTGCGGCCAGGGGTCCTCAGTGCACCTGGACTTTGTCAATCAGGCGGGCCTCCAAGGCTGGCTCTCAACACACATAGAATATATTTGGGAAAAAATGCAATGCAATAAAAAAACACAGTACAGCAATTATTGACATGGCACTTACATTGTGTTAGGTATTAAAAGTAATCTACAGGTTAAAGTACATGTGTAGGTTGTATGCAAATATGACTTTTTTTTTTTTTTGAGTCGGAGTCTCACTCCATCACCCAGACTGGAGTGCAGGGGCTGCTCCCG
>NW_007250955.1:15889-17270 GCF_000164805.1 Carlito syrichta | reverse complement strand
CCTCAACTGCCAATCCCACCCCCGCTCCTGGCAGTTTCCCTCAACCGCCAATTCCACCCTCCCTTCCCTGGCAGTTTCCACTACTGCCAATCCCTTTCTTATAGTATTATGATAATTTTTCAGGGTCCATTTATGAGTGAGAACATATGATCCTCTGTTCTTTGTTTTTGTGATAGATCACTGAGTGTGACCGACTTTAAATCCATCCAAGTTGCCGTGAAGTCCCTATGTTTGTCCTTCTTTGTGGCTGCATATTTCGTTGTGTATATGTACTACATTTTTTTAATCCAGTCCATTTCGATTCAGCCATGCTCAGAAGGGGCAGAGACCCCTGCTCACCCTGACCCTGACCCTCTGGAGTGCCCGGGAACAAGTCTACCCGTGGTGCACCGCAGGTCCTGGGGAGCAGGAACTGGGCTGACTTTTCCACTCCCACCATCACAAGAGCCCACTTGGAAAGTCCAAATAAGAAAAGTGGGAGGCAGAATCTCAGTGTCATGAGAGCAACTGTCAATGGGCTGATGGTTGTCTTTCTATTTTCCTTCTTCTTCTGCCTTTTTTTTTGGTTAGGGTCTCACTCTGTGACTCAGGGCGGAGTGCATGGCATGATCACAGCTCACGGCAGCCTCAACCAGCTGAGCTCAGGAGATCTCTCTGCCAGGAGATCTCTCTGCCTGACCCCCTGGCATCGCTGGAACTACAGGCACATGCCACCATGCCTGGATAATTTTTTTTTTTTTTTTGAATAGGAGTCTTACTCTTTCACCCAGGCTGGAATGCAGTGGTATGCTCACTGCAGCCTAGACCACCTGGGGTCAGGCGATCCTTCTGCCTCAGCCTTCCAAGAAGCTGGAACTACAGGCATGTGCTACCACATTTAGATTATTTTTTGATTTATTGTAGAGACAAGGTCTCACCAAGTTGCCCAGGCTGGTCTCGAACTCCCCGGGGCTCAGGCAGTCTTCTCAAATTGACCTCCTAAAGTGCTGGGATTACAGGCATGAGCCACCACGCCCAGTGAGAGACTTCATCTCTTTTTTTTTTTTTTTTTGAGTAAGCAGGATTTATTGAGAGGACAGAAAAGCTCCTGTGGTGGGAGGGGACACGAAGGGGTTGCCCATCTGGATTGGAAAACCTGGTGCTTATATAGCCCTAAGTCCAAGCCGATTGGCTACTGTCGTGTGAGCTGTAGCTGTTCTGATTGGAGACTTCATCTCTTTTAAAAAAAGAAAATCAGTCAGGCTCGGTGGCTCAGCCTGTAATCCTGTGCCTTGGGAGGCTGTTAGTGAATTGCCTGAGCCGGCGGGTTCGAGACCCACCCGGGCAACTTGGTGAGACCTCATCTCTACAATAAATCAAAATCAGCCGGGCGTGGTAGCGC
>NW_007250955.1:3056-15349 GCF_000164805.1 Carlito syrichta | reverse complement strand
GGGACAGAGTGAGACTCTGATTCAAGAAAAAAAAAAAAAAAAAGAAGAGCTAGCAATGACTGGGCATGGTATCTCACCCCTGTAATTCCAGCACTTTAGAATGCCGAGGAGAAGGATCACTTGAGCCCAAGAGTTTGAAACCAGCCTAGGCCACATAGCAAGACCTCATCTCTACAAAACAAAACAAAATAAAAATATTAACTGGGTGTGATGGCACACACCTGTAGTCCCAGCTACTCGGGAGACTGAGGCAGAAGGATTGCTTGGGCCCAGGAGGTAGAGGCTGCAGTGAGCTGTGATCATGCCACTGCACTCCTGCCTGGGTGACAGAAAGACCCAAACTCAAAAAGAAAGAGAGAAAGAGAGAGAGAGAGAGAGCCCTAATATTTAAGTCTTCAGGTGTGCTGGCCATTATTCTATAAATACATGTGAGATGTGAGCTGGAGTTGCATGAGGTAGAGGCTGGTGGTGAGGCCCGGTGAGTGCCATCCTGCCAAGGAAGCGGACCACCCAGTGGACTGGGAACATGGGTGCCAAGGCCACCCTGGCTCCCACAGCCACGACCCGCAGGGCTGCTCTCTGTCCTGGGGCCACACCTGTGACCAAGATGGAGCAGCCACGCCACTGCGCCTGGGGACCGGCCCCGGGACTGGACGTGGCAGGGGCTCCCCCAGGCCTCTCCTTGGACCAGGGGCTGCTCTCCGACTGCAAAAGTCACTCCCCCCAGGGCTCTCGCCCGAACTGCTCCCCTCTGCCTGCTCCTAAAGTAGCGATGTCCCCAGGAGGGATCACTTATGACACACTCTCCCTGGGCAGGGTGGGGGTGAGGACAGAGTCTGGGGTCCTCCGGGTGGCCTGCTTCCTGGTGGGCAAGGCCTTTGATGGGCCAAGGCCCTCCTGCCCAGAGCAACACTGGGCATCCCAGCGCCTATGGCAGGAGGGCGAGGGCCCCTAAGCCCAGCCGGGAGGATAGGGAAGACTGGGCCAGCTGGGCTAGCAGGGAAAGCCCCTCGATCATGCAGAATGAGCCCCAGGGGCTGAGTGAATATCCCGAGGTTCCAGAGAGGCGATGAGCCACAGAGGGGCCGAACCCCAGCTCTCCTGACGTCCACTTGAGTGCTTTCTCGACCATGCCAGGCTGACGCATCGGACAGGCGAGCAAAACCCAAGGAGGCAAACCCAGGAGACGCTGTGCCCAGCACTGCCCTCTCAGACATGAGTCTTGGCAGGCGCCACCTGTCTCAGCTGTAACCTGATTATCTCGATGCGGCATCAAGCAGAGTTTCCTCCTTACAGAAAATCAGGCCGGGTGCGGTGGCTCATGCTATAATCCCAGCACTTTGAGAGGCTGAGGCAGGAGGATCACTTGAGGCCAGGTGCTTGAGACTAGCCTAGGTAACATAGTAAGATCTTGTCTCTGCAAAAAATACCACACGTGCCTGTAGTCCCAGTTTTTCAGGAGGTTGAGGTGGGAGGACATCCTGGGAGGTTGAGGCAGCAGCGAATAATGATTGTGCTACTGTACACCAGCCTGGGCAACAGTTTGAGACTCCTATTGGGAAAAAAGAAATCATCACTTTTATGGACATTAGTTGCATGTTGCTGCTGGTATCAGCTTTCTTTCTTTCTCTCTTTTTTTTTTCTTAGTTGGAGTCTCACTTTGCTACCCAGGCTGGAGTGCAGTAGCACGCTCACGGCCACCTCAGCTTCGACCTGCTGGCAATCCTTCCACCTCAGCCTTCCAAATAGCTGGAACTACAGGTGTGCACCATCACACCTCACTAATTTTTTGATTTATTGTAGAGATGAGGTCTTGCCATGTTGCCCAGGCTGGTCTCAAACCCACGGGCTCAGGCAATTCTCTCGCCTCCAACACCCAAAATGCTGGGATCACAAGCATTAACCATCACGCCTGGCTGAGCGTGACTCTTCTTAAACATTGTCCCAAGGCCCTGGCATTGATGCATCGAATCCTTGGTTCCTCCCGTGAATTTAACCTCTCTTGTTGAGCATGTCAGGGACAGCTGCCAGGGACCCACTACATGACCTTTCTGCCCAAACTGTGATCTTTCTACTCCTTCCCTACTCTAGGCTTTTCCTTGGGCTGCAGGGCACTAAGCATTGAACTTGTTTGATTCTGTGGTCACTCCAGGAGGAGGGAGGGTTAAGACAAGAACATCTGGCCAAGACCGCCTAACGGGCCCAGATGTGAATCCCCTGGAAATCTAATCTGAAATCCTCAGCAGGTCAAGGTGAGGGATACAATCAAATGTCCAACACCTGGGCTTGAAATGGATCCAAGGTCAGAGGGATGCTTTGCCATATGAAGGCTTCTCCACTCTGTGAAGAATTCGGGGAACTGAACCAGACACCATTTCTGTAACGTGGTATTGCTGGACACACAAAGGCCAGGCAAAGGTGGGAGTCAGCTCCCCTTCCTTCGTCAACTGTTTATTGAGTATGTAGCATCTGCAAGGCCACAACAAGGGGCTGCTGGCTACAAAGGGAGGTAAGAAGACCGGCTATGCAGACATTTGCCAGTCAAAGGGGTACATCATGTACGCAGGGGCGAAAGCTTAACCCCAGTAAGGCAGAAGGGAGTATTGACTCTTTTTATTTTGAGTCGGAGTCTCACTCTGTTGCCCAGGCTGGAGTGCAGTGGCATGCTCATGGCCACCACAGCCTCCACCCTCTGGGATCTGGCGATCCTTCTGCCTCAGACTTCCAAGTACCTGGAACTCCAGGCGTGCGCCACCACACCAGCTAATTTTTTGAATTATTGTAGACACGAGGTCTCTCCATGTTGCCCAGGCTGATCTCGAACCTCTGAGCTCAGGCAATCCTCTTGCCTCCACCTCCAAAGTACAGCAATTACAGGCGTGCGACACCGTGCCCAGCTGAGTATTTACTCTTTCTAAATGAGTGGCACAGAATGAGTTCTCAAAGCTTCTCAAGGACAAGTGGACTGGCTGGGCATGGTGGTTCATGCCTGCAATCCCAGCACTTTGGGAGGCCAAGGCAGAAGGACTGCTTGAGCCCAGGAGTTCAAGACCAGCCTGGGCAACATAATAAGACTTTGTCTCTACAAGAAAAAGCAAGAAATTAGCTGGGTGTGGTAGTGCATGCCTGTAGTTCTAACTACACAGGAGACTGCGGCAGGAGGATAGTCTAAGCCCAGCAGGTCAAGGTTGCAGTGAGCTGTGATCATGCCACTGCACTCCAGCCTGGGTGACAGAGTGAGATGCTGATTTAAAAAAAAAAAGGCCAGGCACAGTGGCTCATACCTGTAATCCCAGCACATTGGGAGGCTGAGGCGAGAGGATTCCCTGAGCCCACTGGTTCAAAATCAGACTGGGAACATGGCGAGACCTCATCTCTAGAATAAATTTTAAAAATTAGCCAGGCATGGTGGCATACACCTGTAGTTCCAACTACATGGAAGACTGAGGCGAAAGGATTGCCTGAGCCCGGCAGGTGGAGGCTGTGGTGGCCGTGAGCATGCCACTGCACTCCAGCCTGGGAGACAGAGTGAGACTCTGACTCAAAAGAAAAAAAAAGACAAGTGGTACTGTTCCAGGGACAACCCTGTGGCGGAGATGTCACCCTAACCCCACAAAGACAGTGTTCCCACTTGGAATAAGAATAAACAGACATTTTAAAACAGTCTCTCCTCTGGTCCCTGGGTCAGGGCAAATTGTGGCCAGCTGGGGATCTTTCTCGGCTTGTGGGGGGTTCTCCCACAGAGCACAGTGTCTCCCTGGGGGGCCTTCCAGGCGCCAGCGTGGGTGCTGCTGGCAGGTGCCAGGCTCTTGGCAGCTTAGATGGTTTCTTTGAGGGGAGACGCCCCCAGCTGCTGAAGAGAAACCTCTTCACTCTTCTCTTCCACACCCCTCATGGAAGGGCCTTCTTGGACTCTGCAGAGACAAGCGGGCAGAGGGTGGCGGTGAGGTCAGGCAGTGTGCGTGTCTCATGGGAGGATCCATGCCACGTACGTGGGGCATGTTTCCTCTCTCCCAAGCCAAAAGGGAGGTGGAAGCTGCACCGGCCCTCCCTCTGGGCTCACCTCACCTGTCGCCCCTCCTGCCTCCCGCCTTGTTCCAGTCCTGCGGCCTCACCGCCGGCAGCGGCTGGCCTGGCTGGTGATGGCCTTGGACGAGCTGCAGGGTCAAGAGGCCCACAGAGTTTGCAGATGGGGACCTGGAGGCCAGACACGCATGTGAGGTCACCCAGTGGAGAAGGAGGGTTCAGCCAAGACCCCCAGGTGTCCCTGCCAGTGTCCATCTTCTCCAGGCCCAGAGAGCCAGGGAGGGACAAGAAGAGCCCCCTCCTGCCCTGGGTGGCCTTCACGGAGCCAGGGGAGGGGAAGGACTGAGAGATTGCCTGGACTTGAGACCCTGTGAGTTTCAAACAGCCTGAACGGCCAGGCTGGTGCCTCATGCCAGTAATCCCGGCACTGTGGGAGGTCGGAGTGGGAGAATTGCCTGAGCTCTGGGGTTTGAGACCTGCCTGGGCAGCTTGATGAGACCTCATCTCTTCAATAAATTATAAAAATTAGCCAGGTATGGTGGAGCACACCTGTAGTTCCAGTTACTTGGAAGGCTGAGCCAGATGGATCACCTGAGCCCATCAAGTCGAGGCTGCGGTAGTCCTGAGCTTGCCACTGCACTCCAGCCTGAGCAACAGAGTGAGACTCCTACTCAAAAAATAAATTAATAAACAAATTTTTTAAAAATGTATGGAGCCAGGCACGGTGATCCATGCCCGTCATTTCAGCACTTTAGGAGGCCAAGATGGGAGGATCACTTCAGTCCAGGAGTTCAAGACCAGCCTAGCAATATAGCAAGATATCCAAAATTAGCTGGGCATGGTGGCCCACATCTTTATTCCCACTATTTGGGAGTCTGAGGCAGGAGTATCACCTGAGCTCTGGAGGTTGAGGCTGTGAGGGTCATGATCATGCCACTGCACTCCAGCCTGGGTGACAGAGTGAAACCCTAACTCAAAATAATAATAATAAATATATATATGAAAGCTTCTTGGGCTGGGCATGGTGGATCACAGCCGTATAATCCCAGCACCTTGGGAGGCCAAGGTGAAAAGATTGCCTGAGCCTACGGGTTCGAGATCAACCCTGGCAACTTGGTGAGCCCTCATCTCTACAATGATAATAATAATAATAATTAGCCGGACATGGTGGCATGTGCCTGTAGTTCCAGCTACTTGGAGGGCTGAGGTGGAAGGATCACCTGAGCTCAGCAGGTCGAGGCGGCAGTGGTCGGGAGCATGCCACTGCCCTCACGCCTGGATGACAGAGTGAGACCCCAACTCAAAAAAAAAAAAAAAAAAAAAGACTTCTCTTCCTGAGAAATTCACTCCCAAAGCCAGTATGTGGGGGCAGAGCAAGGGCAGTGTCCATGTGGAGGGTAGGCCTGGGCTGGGATGTCAGAGACGAAGTGAGGTGAGCCAGGTGTCTACACAGGTTGGCACAGATGAGGGGTGTCCGGGTACATGGCTGGCCCAGCATGGGTATCAGAACTGGGGCAGGGTGAGGATGGCATCCACACTTGTGGGTGGCCTGGCCTGGGGTGTCGGAGCCCAGGTGAGTTGAGGGCATCCGTGCAGGATGGATCTGATGAGAGAGAGAGTCAGACCTGGGCATCGTGCAGGGGAGGGACCACAGGCACAGTGGGGATGGGTTACATACAGGGGCTTGATCCCATAAATAAATACACTAAGGGTGAGGGGAGGCAGATTTCTCATTGTCAGAGGAGGAAATTAACAAATATGAAAACAGGTGAGGCGCCGTGGCTCACGCCTGTAATCCCAGCACTTTGGGAGGCCGAGGTGGAAGGATTGCCTCAGCCCAGCAGTTCGAGACCAGTGTGGGCAACATGGCAAGATCTCATCTCTACAAAAAGCCAAAAATAAGCCGGGTGTGGTGGCAAACACCTATAGTTCCAACCACTCAGGGGGCTGAAGCAGGAGGATTCCCTGAACCCAGGAGGTTGAGGCATGCCACTACACTCCAGCAGGGGCAGCAAAGTGAGACCCCAAATCAAAAAATATTAATAAAAAACAAAAAAGAAAAGATGGAAAACTAGGAAGAACCCTGTGGTGTTGGATAGGTTCGGAGGTGTTGGTGTGAAATCACAGTTTTCAGTATGATCCATAGATACAGAAACAAAGATGGAAGGGTGTGTCTATCTGTAGAGACATATATCCCACACCTCTGTCATGACAGGGCTTGAGAGAGGAGAAACCCCAGTAGCAATGAGCACCTCGCACCCAGATCTTGGTCTCTAAACATTTTCTCCACTAAAATGAACTAGGCCACTAAGAGCAGTGCCCTCTCCCAGGACTGCAGCAGGGAAGGCAGGACGAACCTGGAATATCTTATCATGCCAGAAAGTAAGAAAATGCTTTACCATTTTTCTTTCTTTCTTTCTCTCTCTCTCTCTCTCTCTCTCTCTCTCTCCCCACCCCCCTTTCTTTCTTTTTTTCTTTCTATTGCAGTCTTGCTCTGTCACCCAGGCTGGAGTGCAGCCTTGACCTGCTGGGTTTAGGCAATCCTTCCACCTCAAAATTCCAAGTATCTGGTTCTACAGGCATGTGCTACCTCGCCCAGCTAATTTTTTGATTCATTATAGAGACGAGGTCTTGCCAAGTTGCCCAGGCTGGTTTCGAACCATGGGCTCAGGCAAACCTCTTACCTGGGTCTCCCAAAGTACTGGGATTATAGGCGTGAGCCACCATACCTGGCATATTCTTGCTTCTTATTTACATTCATTATTGGGTGAGAGTGAAGCCTTGACCCAAGAAAAAAAAAAAAAAACTAGGTGCATTGACTCACGCTTATAATCCCAGCTCTTTGGGAGGCTGAGGCAAGAGGATTGCCTGAGTCCAGGGGTTTGAGACCGGCCTGGGCAACTTGGCAAGACCTCGTCTCTACAATAAATAAAAAAATTAACCAGGCATGGAGGACACTCTCACCCAGGCTGAAGCACAGTGGCACAATCACAACTCACCACAGCCTTGACCTCTGTGCTTCCCAAGTAGCTGGGACTACAGGTGCACGCCATCAAACCTGGCAAATTTTAAAAATTTTTTGTAGAGAGGAGGGTCCCACTATATTGCCCAGGCTGGTGTTGAACTGCTGGGCTCAAGCAATCCTCCTGTGTCGGCCTCCCAAAGTGCTGGGATTACAGGTGTGAGCCACCGAGCTCAGCCCAGCTGGGACACTTTAGATTCAAAGCAGTGGCCAGGAGGATCCCGCGTGCCCCCTTCTTACCCCACCTTAACCCACAACCTGTTGTGCCCGTGTCCCCTCACCTCCTCTCCATGGCCGCGAGAGTCTCCACCAGGGGCACGTTACGTGTCTCCGCCAGGAAGCAGGCAGCCAGCCCAGCCAGGATCGAGGTGGCCCTGAAAGTGACAGGCAGCAGGACGGTGCTGAACTCCCCCAGCATGGTGACCAGGGGCGCCACCAGGCCCCCGAAGCGGGCATTGACCAAGGCGAACCCCATGCCCATCCGTCTGCAGGAGGCATGTGGCCTGGTCAGCCTGTGGCCCGGGCCCTCCAGAGGCCAGAAGTGCCGGGCCCTGCATGTCAGGGCAGAGTTGGAGGGACTGAGGGGTCTTGCTCGGGGAGCTAGTGGGTCTTTACCCGAGGCACCTCCCCCGCACCCACCTGATCTCCGTGAGGTACAGCTCGCCCGTGAACAGGTACACGCAGATGAAGGAGCTGGCCAGGCAGCCTTTGCCCAGCGCTGCCTGGGCCGTGCGCAGGGTCTGCATGTCTAACAGGGAGAGGGAGGGTGGGCTGGCGGGGGAGAGGGAGGCGGCACGGGGGGATGGGGTCTCAAGAGGGGGTGGGGTCGGGGGAGAGGCAGAGGCACAGGGTGTGGGGGATGGTCCCGCCCAGTCAGAGCCCAGAGGAGAACTGGGTTTCAGCCATGCCGCCTTCCTGCCTGGTTCCTGGGACCCAAAGTCTCCAAACTGCCCTTTTCTGGCCTCTGTCTCTGTCTTTCCTTATTTGCATTGGTCACCAAGTCCTGGCAGGGAGGCAGGCCAAGCTTTGGAGTCAGACCTGGGTTCAAATCCCAGCTGTGACCCAGCTGGGTGACCTTGGTCACTGTCGATTTCCCTCTGTACTTCCTGTCCCCATCTGTGAAATGAGGAAGATGCCAGCACCTGCTTCACGGTTGTCGTAGGTGGACACAATGTCATGAGAGCACAGTGCTTGGTGCTGTTTAACATGCACCATGACCCTCATTCTTTTTTTCTTTCTTTCTTTTTTTTTTTGAGTCGGAGTCTCACTCTGTGGCCCAGACTGGAGTGCAGTGGCACGCTCCCGGCCACCGCAGACTCGACCTGCTGAGTTCAAGTGATCCTTCCACCTAAGCCTTCCAAGTAGCTTGAATTACAGGCATGCACCACCACGCCAGCTAATTTTTTATTTATTGTAGAGATGAGTTCTCATCAAGTTGCCTGGATTGGTCTCGAACCCCTGGGCTCAGGTAATCTCTCACCTCGGCTTCCCAAAGTACTGAGATTACAGGCATGAGCCACCATACCTGGCCGACACTCATTCTTAATATGCTTGTCCTGCTGCTGCTTACAAGTACAAAACCCCAATTCAAATGTCCCGTATCGGGCAATGGACAAAGAGGTGTGGCCGCTCTTCTGGCTGGGTGGCAGTCCCCAGCTGCACACTGGAATCAGGCTGGGAAATTTTATTTGTGTATTTGCTTATTTAGAGTCAGGGCCTCTCTCTGCCACCCAGGCTGGAATGCAGTGGGATGATCACGGCTCACCACAGCTTTGACCTCCTGGGCTGAGGCCATCCTTCCACCTCAGCCTCTACAGTGCCAGTACTACAGGCTCACGCCACCAAGCCCAGCTAATTTTTTTATTTTTTACTTTTTGGTAGATGAGGTCTCACTATGTTGTCTAAGTTGGTTTCAATCTTCTGGGCTCAAGCTTTCCTTGTGCATCGAATTCCCAAAGTGCTGGGACCACAGGTGTACACCACCACACCTGGCTAACTTTTTTGATTTTTTGTAGAGAAGAGGTTTTGCCTGTTGCCCAGGCTGGTCTTGAACTCCTGGGCTCGAGTAATCCTCTTGCCTCAGCCTCCCAAAGTGCTGGGATTACAGTTAAGAAACAACAAACTAGATTAAATATTATATAGTAATAAAAAATCAGGTCCATGAAACTTTTTTTTTTTGAGTTAGAGTCTCACTCTGTTGCCCAGGCTGGAGCGCAGTGGCACACTCGTGGCCACCGCAGCCTTGGCCTGCTGGGCTCACATGAGGCTTCTGCCTCAGACTTCCAAGTAGGCGGAACCACAGGCATGTGCCAACATGGCTAGTTAATTTTTTTTTTTTTTATTTATTATAGAGACAAGGTCTCTCCAAGTTGCCCAGGCTGGTCTCGAACCCCTGGGCTCAGACACTCCTCTAAACTCTGCCTCCCAAAGTACTGGGATTATACAGGCTTGAGCCACCGTGCCCAGCAGATACATTCACACTAACATAGAAAAGCATGTTTATGGCCGGGCTCGGTGGCTCAGCCTGTAAACCCAGCACTTTGGAAGGCCGAGGTAAGCGGATTGCCTGAGCCTGCAGGTTCGAGACCCGCCTGGGCAACCTGGCGAGACCTCATCTCTACAATAAATCAAAAAATCAGCCTGGCATGGTAGCGCTCGCCTGTAGTTTCAGCTACTCGGAAGGCTGAGGCGGAAGGATCACCGGAGCACAGCAGGTCGAGGCTGCGGTGGCCGGGAGCGGCCACTGCACTCCAGTCTGGGCGACAGAGTGAGACTCCAACTCAAAAAAAAAAGAAAAAGAAAAAGAAAAGCATGTTTATGTTACAATGTATAATTTTTTAAAAACATATTATATATAAGCACATATATACAAATATAGACTCTGATTTACATTATTGTATATATGTGCTCTATAAAATATGACCTCAATTATGTCAAATGTAAATCTATAAACAGGAAAATAGGTTGGAAGAAAAATATGTCAAAATACAAATAATAACATTTACTTATTTTACAGGTGAGGAACAAAATACAGACAAGCTATACAGCCTGCCCGGGGCCATGGTGACAAAGCTGGGGTCACAATGGACACAAGTTTAGCCGTGTTCCCTGTTGCTGACATTCAATGCTGACTTCTTGCTGGAATCACCAGACAGTTTTTTAGATGCTGAGGGTTTGGCCCCAGCCCTTGAGACTCCCAGAGAATTGGCACGGAGCACCTGGGCAGTGGGAGTTTTCAAAGGACTCCAGAGGCCGGGCACAGTACTTAGGGAGGCCTAGTGAGAGAGGATTGCTTGAGCCCAGGAGTCTAAGACTAGCCTGGGCACCAGAGTGAGACGTTTTGTCTAAAAAAAATCAAAAACATTGCTGGCTGTGGTGGCTCGTGTCTGTAATCCCAGCACTTTGGGAGGCAGAGGCCAGAGGATTGCCTGAGTCCAGGGGTTCGAGATCAGCCCGGGCAACTTGGTGAGACCTCAGGTCCCCAACAAATCAAAAGATTAGCTAAGCACAGTGGTGCACCCCTGTAGTTCCACCTGCTTGGAAGGCTGAGGAGAAAAGATCACCAGAACCCAGCAGGTCAGAACTATGGTGGCCGTGAACATGCTACTGCACTCCAACCTCAGCAACAGACTGAGACTCCTACTCAAAAAAAATAATTAACCAGGCATAGTGGTATGTGCCTGCAGTCCCAGCAACTTGGAGGGCCGAGGCGGGAAAATGCTTGAATCCAGGGGTTCGAGGCTACAGTTAGCTATGATCATCCCACTGCACTCCAGCCTGAGTGACAGAACAAGACCCTGTCTCAAAAACAAACCAACAAAACACAAAAACCCCAAAGGCCCCCAGGGGAAGGTCATTCCAGTTAAGTTTGCAGACCACAGTTCCAGGCCAGTCCAGCTGAGGGTCCAGCCTGCCTCTCAGTCCTCAGCCGTGCTGCCTGTGCAGACTTCAGGGGCCACACACCAGCCAGCACTCAGGCTCTCCAGTTCTGAGCATTGTCTGACCTCCCTGCCCCGATTGTAAACGCTCTGAGGGCCGGGACTCGAGTTCACTGCAGATACTCCACTACTGACACTAGACACTAAGTAAGTGCTAAATATAAACTCTACTATGCCGGGCGAATGTCTCACTTTGGGAGTCCAAAGTGAGAGGATTGCCTGAGCCCAGGGGTTCAAGACCAGCCTGGGCAACTTGGTGAGACCTCGTCTCTACAATAAATTTAAAAATTAACCAGGCATGTGGTGCGCAGCCTGTCATCCCAGCCACATGGAATTGTGGCTAAGGTGGAAGGATCGCCTGAGCCCAGGAGGTCGAGACTGCTGTAAGCCATGATCATGCTTCTGCACTCTAGGCTGGGCAACAGAGTGAGACCCTGATTCAAAAACAAACAACAACAACAAAGCTACTCATCGAGGGTCAGTTTCTTTCCAGACCCAGACAAATACCCCTCAGCCTTGCTCCCTCACGGAATGTGCTGCCTGCCAGATCCCAGGGGCCCCCAGTTCTAGACAAGCGGCCAGGGCAGTGCAGGTGACTCACCCTCCAGCACAAATATGTTGGTGATCACCATGAGCCCCGCCAGGATGAGGAAGGTGGCCACGGTGACCCGGCAACCCATGTGGATCATGGTGGTGGTGGCCACCAGCATGGCCGGGACGTCGATGATCGCAAACAGTGCCTGCACCAGATACATGCTGAAGCCAACCTTCTGCAGGTCCATGGCCAGGCCGTAGTAAATCACGGAGTTGGAGAACTTGGGGGTGGGGGGCCAGGGCGGTCCTGGTTCACCCCCAGGGTTACCGTTTGGGCCCAGGGGAGGGGACGCCAGAATGGAAGACACGGGACTCCTCTCCTCGGGAAGTTAAGTCCTCCCACTTGCCACAACACCCCTCCTGGTCTCCTGAGTCTCTGACCTTGGCCTTGGCGCCCAGACCCCTTCCTCCACCTTCCTTCCTAGCCATCCACTCCTGATTCCAGTCCGTGGGATCTGGAGTGGGTTTGGTTTTCCAGGTCAGCACCACCTTAGTGTCAAGCTTAAGGCAGTGCTAAAAAATAAAAAGAGGACGGGCACAGCGGCTCACACCTATAATCCCAGCACTTTGGGAGGCTGAGGTGTGAGGATTGCCTGAGCCCAGGAGTTCGAGACCAGCCTGGACAACACAGTGAGACCTTGGCTCTATAAAAAAAATCAAGCTGAGCTCGGTGGCTCAGCCTGTAATCCCACGCCTTTGGGAGGCTGAGGTGA
>NW_007250955.1:0-2894 GCF_000164805.1 Carlito syrichta | reverse complement strand
GCTGGAGCCCAGCAGGTCGAGGCTGCGGTGGCCAGAAGCAGCCACTGCACTCCAGTCTGGACGACAGAGTGAGACTCCAACTCAAAAAAAACAAAAAACAAAAAATCAAAACATTAGCCAGAAGTGATGGTGCACAGCTGTGGTCTCAGCTGCTCAAGAAACTGAGGCAGGAGGATCGCCCGAGCCCAGGAGGTTGAGGCTGCAGTGAGCCATGATCGTGCCACTGCACTCCAGCCTGGGTGATAGTGAGACCTGGACTCAAATAAAATAAAATAAAATGAGAAGAAGATAGACGGATTTCAATGTAGAAGCCACACAGGAACCAGAAGAATAAGTCATGTGAGTCTACATTAGTTAAAGTGATTCAACAAATAAAACTCTCTTACAGAAGAATGCCAAATAACATACACAGAAACTCCACTCTCAGAAGGTGGAGATTAATTCCCTTTCCCTTGAGAGTGGACTAGACTCAGTCTCTTTATTTTTACTTGTACTTTTGGGTCAGAGTCTCACTCTGTTGCCCAGGCTGGAGTGTAGTGGCACACTCACGGCCACTGCAGCCTCAACCTGCTGGGTTCAAGCGATCCTTCTACCTCAGCCTCCCAAGTAGTTGGGACTCCAGGCGTGCGCCACCACACCCAGCTAATTTTTTTATTTATTGTAGAAATGAGGTCTCGCCACGTTACCGAGGCTGGTCTCGAACCTGTAGGCTCAGGCAATCCTCTCACCACAGCCTTCCAAAGTGCTGGGATTATAGGCGTGAGTCACCGCCTTTCATGTTGGAACAGTGCTCTCACACTAATCTAGGTAATTGTGCAAAGTAATTTTGCAGATGTAATAATGGTCCCAAATCAGGGGATCTTAAGAAAGGGACGCTATCTGGGTAGGACTGCCCTAATTATGTAAGTTATTTATTTATTATTTTTTTAGTTAGAGTCTCACTCCATCACCCAGGATGGAATGCAATGGCATGATCACAGCTACTGCAGCCTCAACCTGCCAGGCTCAGGTGATCTTTCCACTTCAGCCTTCCAAATAGCTAGGACTTCAGGTGGCATATACCACACTACAGGCAAATGCCATCACACCTGGCTAATTTTTTTATTTTTTGTAGAGATGAGGTGTCACCATGTTGCCCAGACTGGTCTCAAACTCCTGGGCTCAGGCAAACCTCTCACCTCGGCCTTCCAATGTGCTGGGATTGCAGGCATGTATGAGCCCCTGCACCCAGCAATACAAGCCCTTTTAAAGCAGAGTTTCTCTGGCTGGTGGAAGAAACTTCTAGAAAGAAATGCAGCTTGACCCCCCCCAATACCTTGATTTCAGTTTTGTGGGATACTAAGCAGCAAACCCAGCCATGTTGTGCCCAGACTTTTGACCTACAGATTTGTGAGCTGATAAACGAGTGTTTTATTTATTTATTTATTTATTTTTTGAGTTGGGTCTCACTCTGTCACCCAGGCCGGGGTGCAGTGGCACGCTCATGGCCATTCCAGCATCGACCTGTGGGGTTCCCACGATCCTTCCACCTCAGCCTTCCAAGTAGCCGGAACTACAGGTGTGAACTACCACATCTGGCTGATTTTTTATTTCTTGTAGAGACAAGGTCTCGCCAAGTTGCCTAGGCTGGTCTCGAACCCGTGGGCTCAGGCAATCCACTTGCCTCAGCCTCCCAAAGTGCTGGGGTGATAGGCCGAGCCACCGGGTCCAGTTTGTTTTATTTTTATTTTTTAAATTTTTTTTGATTTGGGGTCTCACTGTGTTGCCTAGGTTGGAGTGCAGTGGTACAATCATGGCTCACCACAGCCTCGACCTTCTGGGCTCACATAATCCTTCCACCTCAACCTCCTGAGTAATTGTGACTACTGGCACACACCACCATGCCTGGCTTCTTAAACATTTTTTTCTTTTGTAGAGACAAGGTTTTTGTAGAGACAATGTTGCCTAGGTTGGTCTCAAACTCCTGGGCTCAAGCAATCCTCTTGCCTTGGCCTCCCAAAGTACTGGGATTACAGGCATGAGCCACTACACCTGCCTGGGTGTTGTTTTAAGCCACTGCATGTGTTAACTTACTACACAGCAATAGAACACCAATACACCCGTATGGCCTGCACCCAGGTGGACCATCCCCACCCTCTACCCTGGGTACCCACTAGTAAGAGGCCTTAGGAGAGACAATGGTGGTTTTCTATCTCCATCCCGCCTCTGACTGTGGTAAGTAGTAGCCCACTTTCTGCTCCACATTGCCTGACTGAGGCCAAGACTGGGTACTCCAACTCTGCCTGGACCCCATCTCTCAAATCATTCCCCAACATGCCCCCAAGTATTTGGCTTCTTTGATGCACTGTCTGGAGAATCACTGTTCCAGTAAAACACCCCATACAATCCTTAATCAGTTCCTAATGCTGGGTGTTTAGACAGCTTCCAATGTTTTATTATAAATAAGGCTACAGTGAACATCATTGTACGTAGAACTTTGTCTAGACTTTGGATGACTTCCTTAGGATAGGAAACACTGAATCAAGGGGGATGGATATTTTTAAGTCTCCTGATACACATACAGCCAAATCATTTTCTAGAAAGGCTCTACCAGTCTACCATTTCATCAGCAGAATATGATGTCTAATGCTATCAGATCTTAGCTGAGGCAGTAGAGATTTTGCCTCAAAAAATTAGAAAGTAGCCAGGCTCGGTGGCTCAGCCTGTAATCCCGCGCCTTTGGGAGGCTGAGGTGAGTGGATTGCCTGAGCCCACGGGTTCGAGACCCGCCTGGGCAGCAAGACCTCATCTCTACAATAAATTTAAAAAATCAGCTGGGCGAGGTAGCGCATGCCTGTATTCCGGCTACTTGGAAGGCTGAGGAGGAAGGATCACCGGAGCCCAGCAGGTCGAGG
>NW_007250954.1:1087497-1088356 GCF_000164805.1 Carlito syrichta | reverse complement strand
CAAGATAATACAAAAAATCAATGAAACAAAAAGCTGGTTCTTCGAAAGGGTAAACAAGATTGATGGTCCCCTAGCTAGACTGACCAAGAAAAAACGAGAAAAAAACCAAATAAGCATAATCAGAAACACAAAAGATGAAGTCACATCTGACCCTGAAGAAATACAAAAGATCATTAGAGACTACTACGTACACTTGTATGGAAACAAACTTGAAAACCAGAAGGAAATGGAAGACTTTCTGACATCACACAACCTACCTAGGTTGGAACAAGAAGAAATTGAGACCCTAAATAAACCAATAACAATCAAGGAAATCGACCACGTAATAAGAAAACTTCCTACAAAAAAAAGCCCTGGTCCAGATGGCTTTCCAGCAGAATTCTACAAGACATTTAAGGAGGAGCTGATACCAATCCTACTGAAGGTATTCCAGGCGATTGAAAAAGATGGAACTCTCCCCAAATCATTTTACGAAGCCAACATCACATTGATACCCAAACCAGGTAAAGATCCAACAAAGAAAGAGAACTACAGGCCAATATCTTTGATGAACATAGATGCTAAAATTCTCAACAAGATCCTAGCAAACCGGATTCAGCAATACATCTCAAAAATCATCCATCATGACCAAGTAGGCTTCATTCCTGGCATGCAAGGCTGGTTCAATATTCGTAAAACCATAAATGTAATTAAATACATCAACAGATGTCAAAACAAAAACCACATGATCATATCACTAGATGCAGAAAAAGCTTTTGATAAAATCCAGCACCCCTTCTTGATAAAAACCCTTGAACATCTAGGCATACGGGGAACATACCTCAAATAGTAAAAGCCATCTACGAAAAAACCCACAGCC